>NW_027331929.1:1748368-1795868 GCF_048418815.1 Hemitrygon akajei
ATCTGTCTCCATATCGACTCCGCTATCTGCTCTAGATCTATGAATCCCTTCCACGCTGCAAATCGAGTTCAACTACTCTCCCAAAAACTCTCATGCACAGTACTGACAAACCTTCCCTCTAGGATATCAGCTCCAATCCAGTTTATGTGTAAACCGTCTTCTATCTCTTCTGTTGACATCCCACGTTCCTTGGAATAAAAACAATGAATTCTGAAACCCTCCCATCTGCACCGTAGCTTGAGCCACGTGCTAAACTATATGGTCTTCCACGGTCTAGGCACACTGGGACGGTTGATGGTCCTGTCCTTTAATTTAATAGCTAAATCCCTGACCTCACTCTGCAGAACCACCTCCCCATACATATCGATTTCATTGGAACATATATGGACCAGGGAGTCCAGCTGCTCACTCACCCACTTAGGAATCACAGACTCGTTTTGCAATAGCAGTTGAGCCTCTTTCTGTTGCACTTATGTCAACTACATTATTTCAAGGTGTTAGGAGAGGGGTCACGGAACATTCCCATTGAAATCCTTTCAATTCACATCTGACCCTGTCGTGCGCTCCACCCTCAAAATTTTAAATCAATTTCACTACCACTATACGTTCACATTAGTTCAGTTTTGGGTCCCGTTCATAGAAACCATCTATTTCTTCCCTCCACACTCGATCAGTTTTTAGACAATGGGGTTTGATTGGTCTTATGCGCATTAAGGATTTGTGCACTGATAATATATTTAATAGTTTTGATAACCTGTGCAGTAATTATGGCCTTCCGTATAATCATTTTTTTCAATACCTGCAGATTCTCCAGTTTGTCAAGGAAAAACTTGACTCTTTTCCTGATCTACCACCTGCTATGTTGTGGGACAAACTCACTCCCCGCTTTAATAATGAAGCTATAAAGCTTTAATAATAAAGCTCTGTACTATACTCTCAGCTGATGTCTTTGGGAGTTCAGGATCTAAACGAAACTACGACTGCCTGGGAGGATGACCTTGGTGTGGATCTGGCTGAGGGATATTGGGCAAAAGCACTGAATAGAGTTCATTCCTCGTCATCATGTGCTAGACTCGGGCTCATACAATTTAAAGTTTTACACTGTACATTTAAGTAAAGCCAGGCGTGCTGACATATATCCTGGGACAGACGCTGGCTGTGACAGGTGTTCCTTCTCTCCGCCTGGTTTAGTGAATGCAGTTTGGTCTTGCCCTCGGCTTGATGGCTACTGGGCACTGCTTTTTAAAATTATCAGTGAGGTTTTGGGGGTGACACTGAGACCTTGCCCGCTTATAGCTGTATTTGGTGTGGCAGATGATGTTTTGGGTTTAAATGCAAACCAGTCGGATATCATTTCACTTACATCGCTTTTGGCCCGTAGGAGAATCTTGCTGGTCTGGAAATCTGCCACTCCCCCATCTGCTGCTGCTTGGTTAGAGGAAGTAATTTTTTTCCCCTTGAAATTAGAAAAGATTAAATTCACTCTGAGGTCGTCTGTGAAGAAGTTCTATTCGAAATGTGGAGCTTTCATGTCATATTTTGGGAGTCTTAAGGAATTACCTACTAGTTGAGGGCATTTGATTGTACTTGGGAAGTTGCTTCCCTTTTAACACGCATATGGTTTACCTCACAGGGTGTTTGATGAATTGTAATATGAGTGTATTCTGGATCATCTGAGATGTTGTAGATGTGCGTGGGACTTCGTCTTGAAGTAGTGTGGGGGTATGGCTGTGAAATGTCCGTACTTGTATTTGTAAAGTGTTGTATTGTAAATACATTAGCTGTCATTGTATGTTCGTGGAGGTAGGGTGAGGGGAGGTTTGTTTAGGGATAAGATACAAAAGCAAACTGGAGGAAAATATAATACATCATGTATTCTATATTGTGCCGTTCTTTCAGTAAAATATATTTTTAAAAAGAATCATAGAGAAGGAATGGTGTGCTGTGAAAAGAGGAAGGAAGGGGCGGAGAGTGGCGCCACAGATAGGGTGTTCAGTTTGCAGCCGTTGGAGCAGAACGTGTGAGGCGCCATTTTCTGGCTCCCTGTCTTTGTTTGGAGTCTGTTTAAACGCCAGAATCCACTGAACCATGGCCAGGAGTCACGGACAGACCGAGAATCCCTCCATACAATCCCATCACACACTCCTGGAAACATACACTGAGTAACGCTCCCTCCGCAACGATCCATCACACACCGCCGGGATCATACACAGAGTGGAACTCCCTCCATATTGTTTCAACTCACACACCGGGGTCACACACAGTGTGAAGCTCCGTCCACACCGTCCAAACGCATAGTTCCTGGGTCGGATAACCAGCGAAGCTCCCTAAATATTATCCCATCACTCTCCCGGGGTCGAACATGCAAAGACCCTCCCGCCATCGCCGCACACCCTACCGGAGTCAGCAAAAATACGTAACCCTCTCCCTTCTCCGTTCTCCCCACTCACCAATACCCAGCCTTTCGGCATTCCAGTAGTCTTGAATTGTGTGTGTCTCTCGGAGATGGTGTGTGTGTGTGTGTGTGTGTGAGCGCAGTGTGTGCTGCCGTTAGAGGAAGGAAGGGGAGGAGAGAGGAGGCCAGGGAAAGGGCGGTGAGCTTGCAAACACTGATGCAAGTTGTGTGGAATCACATGACCGGCCTGTGCATGCAGAGTTGTGGAGAGATTCAGATCCTGGTGATCGATATCCATGGTACGGGGGGAGGTGAAACACCAGCTATCATCTCCCCATCATACTCCGCACAATTGCCTGTGTCACAGAGTGGCAGGAGAGTGGAGGGACGACGTAGATGGGGAGCGTTTAGCGGGTGGAGTGTATCACGGCGACGGGGCGGGGCGTATGGGTACGTACGGGATGATGGAGACGGCAAAGTGTGCAGGAGAGGGTGCTGTTCACGGAGACGGGGCTGCTTATAGGCGAGGGTTGGGTGACGGAGACGGGAGTGGTGTAATGCAGTCTGCGTGACGGTGACTGGGAGTAGGGTGATGGAGTAGGGGAGTGGTTTTGGAGAGGGAGGGTATTATGCATACGGGGAGGACTGTATTCGAGTTACAGTGCAGGGCCTGACTCTGTGTTGGTATCGTTGAGTGGTGAGATCCTGCTGTGGTGCAGAGCCTTTCAGTGGTGTCAGTGTCACGATGAGGGGCGTGTTCATGTCAGATGTGGGTTGTGGCAGTGACACCGAAACACTTTCAGTGTCCCATTGAAGAACATCTCCGTGTCACAGTGAGGGTTGTGTGTCTCCT
The DNA here is from genome assembly GCF_048418815.1 of Hemitrygon akajei. Taxonomy (NCBI): domain Eukaryota; kingdom Metazoa; phylum Chordata; class Chondrichthyes; order Myliobatiformes; family Dasyatidae; genus Hemitrygon; species Hemitrygon akajei. The sequence continues at coordinate 1,751,617 of NW_027331929.1, forward strand.
TCATAGCTTATGCAAACGGTACTGTCCCACCTGCAATCAAGTCTCACTAATATCTGCCATAACCCCTGACCTGAGCTTATCTGCCTTTCGTACAATACTTCCTGCATTGAAACGTACACAACTCAGAACATGAGTCCCAGCAGGCTCAACTTTTTCCTTCTTGACTTTTTCAGAAGTATTAGCAACATCTGTCTCAACAACCACTCAACTATATGTAATGGCGTTCTTATTTACATGTCCCTGCAACTCTAGTTTATACCCCTTTTAATGGCAAACAATACCGCTGGGATATTAGTTCGATACCAGTTCAGGTGTAAATTGAGAGAGTTGCTCATGGGAGAGGAAATGAAGGAGCTGAGCAAGGTGAGGGCGATGTGGCGCGGCCTCCAGGCAGGAGTCTGTGCTGCCCCCCAGTGTTCATTCGGCAGAGTACAATCTGTTTTGTGAATAACTCTGGATTGCAATGGCATTCAAAATGTCCAGGGTGTCTCAAGCTGCATAAGTGTGTGTGTGTGTGTGTGTGTGTGTGTGTGTGTGTGTGTGTGTGTGTGTGTGTGTGTGTGTGTGTGTGTGTGTGTGTGTGTGCGCGCGTGTGCGTGTGTGCGTGTGTGTGTGTGTGTGCGTGTGTGTGCGTGTGTCTGTGTGTGTGTGTGTGTGTGTGTGTGTGTGTGTGTGTGTGTGTGTGTGTGTGTGTGTGTGCATAATGGTAAATGGGTGTTCTTGATATCCTACATATGCTTGTTATCTTTCCATTTTATACATATTGTGTGTGCTTTGTGCCATGTGGGACTGTTGGTATGGCAATTAACAGCAGGTCCTGGCTGTATTCATGGGCAGTTCTGTGTGATGGAATTACAATGAAACTTAAATTGAAATTAATTGAAATGAAATGAAACCGTTTCTTCTGTAGAGTTCGCACCTTCAGTGGAAGAGAATCTAGTGATACACATATCTGAAGTTCTCATTCCAACACTAATGTTAAACTGAAAGTTCTTTTTTATTTTTGGCCACGCCTGCACATACATAAATTTGCAGAAACGACTCCCTCTTCGTTCCGATATACTGGTGTCTATAACATAGGCAACATAGAAACATAGAAAAATCTACAGCACGATACAGGTCCTTAGACCCAGAAATCTGTGCCGAACATGTCCCTAACTTAGAAGGGCCTAGGGTTTACCCATAGGCCTCTATTTTTCCAAGCTCCATGGAGTCAGCCTGGAGTCTCTCAAAAGTCCCTATCGTATCCTCCTTCACCACCGCCGCCGGCAGCCCATTCCACGCACTCACCCCTCTACGTAAAAGAAAACTTACCCTGACAGCTCCTCTGTACATACTTCCGAGCACCATAAGTCAATGCGCTTTTGTGCTAGCCATTTCAGCCCTGGTAAAAGAGGTCTGACAGTCCACAGGATAAATGCCTTTCATTATCTTGTACACATCTATCTGTTCACCGCTCATCCTCCGTCGCTCCAAGGAGAAAAGATCGAGTTCATTCAACCTCATATGACATGCTCCCCAATTCCAGCAACAATCTTGTATTCTGGGGACTGCATACCATCGAGGAATCTGGTTCTCGTCCACAGTACCTCTTTTCCATTCCATTAACAAAGACAACCCTATCGATACAACTCGTCAGATTTCACCCCCTTCCCTGCGGAGCAACAGAACCATAGTCACTGCCAGAGACCTGACCGGTGAGACTTTCCCCTGCTTGGTCATTTGCACCTCTCTCCTCCCATCCAGAAGTATCCAAAGTGGTCTACCTGTTCTTTAGCGGGTTCGCCACAAGGGGTCTCTGCACTGGCTCTGGGTGTTTAACCCCTTTCACGTTCCTGTCCGTCACCCAGTTTCCTGTATCCTGCACCTTGAGTGCAAATAAATCTCTATATGTCCTCCCTATCATCTGCTCAGCTTCCCGAATGATTCCGAGTTCATCAAGTTCCAGTTCCAACTCTGTAACGCAGAGTGATAGACGGTGCAGCTGGATGACCTTCTTACAGGTGAAGTTGTCAGCGACTCTGGAGGTCTCCATGCCCTCCCACATCCCGCAAGGAAAGCAGTCAACTCTTCTGTCAGGCATGCTTATTGCTCTTTCTAACTGCAATTATAAACGAAACAATTAATAACATGAAAAACACATTTGCCAACATTTTTGTGCCTTCTCGCACCGGTGTCTCTCCTCCTTAAGGCATCAAATTGATAAGCCCCCCATCTTTCACTTCAAATACTGTTTACTCTAACAATGGCTGCTGCGATTGTCCACCTCTTTACTCCGAGGTAAGCCTCCTCTGCTCCGGTTCATCACACGGATACAGATTCAAACAATGGATGAAATTCACCCCGCACCGTCCCATCACCCAGACCCGGGGTCAGGCACAGACTGAAGTTCCCTCCCCCCGGTCCCGTCACACACTCGGGGTTCAGAAGCTGCTTTCCTCTCACCACCCCCAGCACTCCACCGTTCCAGTAGTCCTTCATTGTGTGTCTGTCTCGGAGGCTGTGCGTGTGTTTGTGTTCAGATGGTGAGCAGTGAAGAGCGGAGAAGTGGGAGATGTTGAGAGGGGAGGGAGTAGGGACGTGGTGTTGTGACAGTGGTCAGTTGGGGAAAAGATGTGGAAACACAAGACCTGCCTGTCCACACAGAGCAGTGAACAGGATCGGATCCGAGAGATCGACATCCGGAGGACGGGGGTTGGGTGTTGTAACACCAGACGTCACCTCACCACCTTCCTCCCCAAAATTCCAGATGAACAGAGGAGTATAGAGGAGCGAGAGGGTTGATGGAACCGTGGAGAGTGTTGGGGACGGAGCGGGTCAGGGAGACGGGAAGAGGAGTTGGGGAAGGAGGAGATGACGGAAACGGCAAGGAGTGCGGGAGACGGTGGATTGATGGAGTCGGGGTGTGTAAACGAAGATTGCGGTGATGGAAATGAAGGTAGTGGAAATGGACATGCGGTGGAGGGTGTTGTGGTGTGGTGGTGTAACTCCAGACGTCACGTCTCCCTCTTCCCCACAATTCCACATGAACTCAGAAAGGGAGTGCGGTAGAGTAGGGAGCGAGTTGACGGAAACGTGGAGGCAGTAGGGGACGCAGCGTTTCAGAGAGACGGGGAGAGGCGTTGTGGAAGGGGGATAACAAAGACAGCGTGAGCTGTAGGGGACAAAGCAGTAATGGAGACGAGGTGTGTAGAAGGGAAAGTATGACGAAAACGGGGGAGGATGTTGACGTAGAGGATGTTGTGTCTGAGTGTGGCGAGGTTGGTCGTCGGGGAACAAGGGATTGACGACGAGGGGAGTCGTAGGGGAGGAAGGGGCTGACGGAGACAGGGTAGGGTGCAGGCCCTGCTGGTGGTGACAGGGACTGGCGGTGTGTAGAAGAGCGAGGGGTCATGGAGATGGGCAAGGATGATTGGAAGGGACAGAGTGACCGGAACCGAGAGTGGGGAAGAGCGAGGGACTGACAGAGACGGAGGAGAGGATGGGGAGGAGAGGTTGGAACAACTGACGTGTGTAGCGGTGCACAGGAGGGAGGGAGTCACGGAGTCGGGGAGGATTTTAGTGGAGGGGAACGGTTCTGATGTCGGGGAGGGAGGAGATGACGGAGACGAAGTGGGTTGCAGTTGAGTAAGTACACGAGTTGGAAAGTCACGTTGCATTTAAAAAAAAAAACATTAGAGAGGGACACCATGTTCGTCTCTGCTCTCCCCCTTCTCTTCTGTAACCTCTATTTTCTCGGCCGATGTAAGAATCATCCTTCAGGTGGGTGAACCCTCGCAAGGCATCGGGTTCCGAATGTGTACCTGGTAGGGCACTGAAAACCTTTGCCACCAACTGGCTGGATTGTTCAAGGACTCGGTGGTGAGGAAGGCTAATAAAAGTTTCACATTCATTTCCCGGGCAAGGATTTAATTTTCAGGTTCTGGTGTGGCCTCATTTGTAGTGTGCTTCCCTGTCACACTCACTTTAAGACTCGGACTGCCAATTTCTCCCTGTCACAGTCCTCCCTGGAATGTCTGTAATTAAATGGATTGTGCTGAGCACTCAGTGCTCAACCGTAGGAGATCCATTTCCAGCACTGTGGGTTGTGATTGACACTTCGGATGCAGTTACCGCTGTCGTTTATTTTGAGTCTGAGTCTGAGTTAATTCCAGACCTGACTCTGCACTTGGGTTGACACCATCCATAACTCCCTGGCCACAGAAGTTATTGTGACGTCAGGAGTTTGTGACGATTTGGTCTCTCATTGAACACGAGTAAATGTCTATAGATGACCGCTGGGGGCGCTCTGTCCAGTCGCATCACCGCCTGGTGTGGAGTCGACGACGCCCAGGGTGGCCAGAGACTGCAGAAGGATGTAGACTCAGCCAGTCCCGTCAAGGGAAACACCGCATCCTCTGTCTCGTAGTTGAAACGGTGTTTATCACGATTGCAAGACGAACTCTTCCTGGACGATTTGCATTCGGTGCATTCGAACTTTCCAGAGTTTATCTTGTACACGACATGAGAAGCCACTTTCCTATCAAAAAGAGTTAGACAATCTCAACAGCAGCAAAATAGATCCACGAGGCAACCCAGAGAGTTTTCTGGAAATATTCCCACTACTCCACTCTCTCCACGGCCCGGGTCAGTCTCCAAACTAATCTCACTACACCGTGGTCTCCACGCAGCCCCACGTCAGTCTCCAAAATATTCCCACTACACCGATCACTCTCCACGACCCCTCGTCATTATCCAGACGAATCTCACTGCATCTTTACGGGATTCAGCGGGGCACCGGGACGGGTTGTGGCGGTGGGAAGACAGGCGTTAACGGAGACGGTGATTTGTGCAGAGAGGGAGTGTATCACGAAGACGGGGCAGCTTGCAAGGGAGGGACGGTGACGGGGTCGGGAGTGGCGTAAAGGTGAGAGTTTGTGACGGAGAGAGGGAGTATTGCAGGAGAGCGAAGATAGATAAAGTTGGGGAGGACTCTTGGAGAGGGAGAGGATTATGCATACGGGGCGGACTGTGTCCTTGCTAAAGTGAAGAGCGTGACGGTGTGTCGGTATCGTTGGACGGTGTGTTCGTGTTATGCTGCAAGGCGTGTCGGTGTGCCGGCGTCACGATGAGGGGCGCGTTCATGTCCCGCTGAGGGCTGTGCCGGTGTCACGGTGAGGGGCGCGTTCATGTCCCATTGAGAGCTGTGTCGGTGTCACGATGAGGGGCGCGTTCATGTCCCGTTGATGGCTGTGCCGGTGTCACGGTGAGGGGCGCGTTCATGTCCCGTTGAGGTCTGTGTCGGTGTCACGGTGAGGGGGTGTCTGTGTAGTAGTGAGGGCTGTGTCGGTGTCACGGTGAGGGGAGTGTCTGTGGAGTAGTGAGGGCTGTGTCGGGGTCACGGTGAGGGGCGCGTTCATGTCCCGTTGAGGGCTGTGTCGGTGTCACGGTGAGGGGGTGTCTGTGTAGTAGTGAGGGCTGTGTCGGTGTCACGGTGAGGGGGTGTGTCTGTGTAGTAGTGAGGGCTGTGTAGGTGTCACGGTGAGGGGGGTGTCTGTGTAGTAGTGAGGGCTGTGTCGGTGTCACGGTGAGGGGTGTGTCTGTGTAATAGTGAGGGCTGTGTCGGTGTCGCGGTGAGGGGTGTGTCTGTGTAGTAGTGAGGGCTGTGTCGGTGTCACGGTGAGGGGTGTGTCTGTGTAGTAGTGAGGGCTGTGTCGGTGTCACGGTGAGGGGGGTGTCTGTGTAGTAGTGAGGGCTGTGTCGGTGTCACGGTGAGGGGTGTGTCTGTGTAATAGTGAGGGCTGTGTCGGTGTCGCGGTGAGGGGGGTGTCTGTGTAGTAGTGAGGGCTGTGTCGGTGTCACGGTGAGGGGTGTGTCTGTGTAGTAGTGAGGGCTGTGTCGGTGTCACGGTGAGGGGGGTGTCTGTGTAGTAGTGAGGGCTGTGTCGGTGTCACGGTGAGGGGGGGTGTCTGTGTAGTAGTGAGGGCTGTGTCGGTGTCACGGTGAGGGGTGTGTCTGTGTAATAGTGAGGGCTGTGTCGGTGTCGCGGTGAGGGGGGTGTCTGTGTAGTAGTGAGGGCTGTGTCGGTGTCACGGTGAGGTGTGTGTCTGTGTAGTAGTGAGGGCTGTGTCGGTGTCACGGTGAGGGGGGTGTCTGTGTAGTAGTGAGGGCTGTGTCGGTGTCACGGTGAGGGGGGTGTCTGTGTAGTACTGAGGGCTGTGTCGCGGTCACGGTGAGGGGGTGTCTGTGTAGTAGTGAGGGCTGTGTCGGTGTCACGGTGAGGGGGGTGTCTGTGTAGTAGTGAGGGCTGTGCCGGTGTCACGGTGAGGGGTGTGGGTGTCTGTGTAGTAGTGAGGGCTGTGTCGGTGTCACGGTGAGGGGGGTGTCTGGGTAGTAGTGAGGGTTGTGTCGGTGTCGCGGTGAGGGGGGTGTCTGTGTAGTAGTGAGGGCTGTGTCGGTGTCACGGTGAGGTGTGTGTCTGTGTAGTAGTGAGGGCTGTGTCGGTGTCACGGTGAGGGGGGTGTCTGTGTAGTAGTGAGGGCTGTGTCGGTGTCACGGTGAGGGGGGTGTCTGTGTAGTACTGAGGGCTGTGTCGCGGTCACGGTGAGGGGGTGTCTGTGTAGTAGTGAGGGCTGTGTCGGTGTCACGGTGAGGGGGGTGTCTGTGTAGTAGTGAGGGCTGTGCCGGTGTCACGGTGAGGGGTGTGGGTGTCTGTGTAGTAGTGAGGGCTGTGTCGGTGTCACGGTGAGGGGGGTGTCTGGGTAGTAGTGAGGGTTGTGTCGGTGTCGCGGTGAGGGGGGTGTCTGTGTAGTAGTGAGGGCTGTGTCGGTGTCACGGTGAGGTGTGTGTCTGTGTAGTAGTGAGGGCTGTGTCGGTGTCACGGTGAGGGGGGTGTCTGTGTAGTAGTGAGGGCTGTGTCGGTGTCACGGTGAGGGGGGTGTCTGTGTAGTACTGAGGGCTGTGTCGCGGTCACGGTGAGGGGGTGTCTGTGTAGTAGTGAGGGCTGTGTCGGTGTCACGGTGAGGGGGGTGTCTGTGTAGTAGTGAGGGCTGTGCCGGTGTCACGGTGAGGGGTGTGGGTGTCTGTGTAGTAGTGAGGGCTGTGTTGGTGTCACGGTGAGGGCTGTGTCGGTGTCACGGTGAGGGGAGTGTCTGTGTAGTAGTGAGGGTTGTGTCGGTGTCACGGTGAGGGGGGTGTTTGTGTAGCGGTGAGGGCTGTGTGGCTCGTTCACTGCCTATGTCGAGAGGTCGTTCCCTAAGTTTCTCAATGCAGCGTCATATTCCTTCATCTACCCCGCCCCCTGCGTTTCCCATCCCGTGAGTTCAAAACACTCCCTGACCCTCCTGTAGAGCAGTGAACGTCAATCACCGGACAGAGGTGACCCTTCGGCCCGCAATGTTGTGATATACCAATTAATCTAAATCCCTTCTGCCTTTCACACGTCCATCTCTATCAATTCCCTGTAATTCCACGTAACTGTCAAAGAGCCAGTGAAACGCCTCTGTCGATCTGCCCTCCCCACCGTCTCTGGTAGCACAGAACAATTACCCACCAGTCTCTGTGTGAATAAAAAACTTGTCGACCTCATCTCCTCTGAACTTACCCCTTTCACCTCAATGCATGCGCTCTTGAATTAGACATTTTTATCCTGGGGGTAATAACACACGCTCTCTGGTCCATCTGTTTCTGTTCTAGTGGGATAACCCTCTGCCAGTTGTCCCCTCCGCCTTCGCCGCTCCAGAGAAAAGAAACCGAAAATTCTGACCACTGCCTATAGATATTGCCCTCTATACCGGGCAGCATCCTAGTGAATCCCCACTGTATCCTCCCCAAAGACACTCACGCTTCCTTTAACGGAGCGTCCAGAAATTAATCAGGAATCTCCGAAACGTCAAACCCAGTCCCAACTCCTAACTGCTCCGCCCCTTGGTTATCCAGCACCCTTCCCCATTCACAGTGTGTGGTCCCCAATCCTCTAGACTGAAGTTCCTCTCTCCTTCCAAACCTCCCACAATTCTTATGAAACAGCGCCTGGGCTCCAACTTAGCAGGTACATCTTTGCCAGAAAACAACCTGGCTGAATCCGCACTTGGCAGCTCATTCCTGTCGCCAAACATATTGGCCTTCTTTCAATTTATAAACTAAACTCGAGGAGTAGTCAGCGTGGCTTTTTAAAGGGCAGGTCGTGCCTTAAAAGCCCGATTGAATTTTTTGAGGATTTGATTAAACACATTGATGAAGGAAGAGAAGTAGATGTAATATATATGGATTTCAGCAAGGCATTTGATAAGGTAACCCGTGAAAGGCTAACTGAAAACGTAAGGCGGCATAGGAACAAAGAGGACATTGCCCACAGAAGGTAAAGCGTGCTTTCAGACGGGTCATATTCTGCATGGAGGTCGGTCACCAGTGGAGTGTCTCGGGGATCTCTTCTGGGGCCCTTATTCTTCGTGACTTTTATAAATGACCTGGATGAGGGAGTGGAGGGATGGGTTTGCACGTTTGCTGATAACACAAAGGTTGAAGGTGTTGCATGGGGGGCTGTCAGAGGTAACAGCTGGACACTGGTAGGATGCAAAACTGAGCAAGAAAGTGGCAGATGTTCAACCCGGATAAGCGTGAAATGGTTCATTTTTGTTGATCTTCTCCATCAGCTTACCAACCAGTAGAAAGGCAGCATGCAGAAGGACAGACAGATCAGTAGAATGTTCAACAAATTGGCAAATGAAACACAATATTGGAAAATGCATGGTCGTGCACATTGGTTGTAGAAATAAATGTGCGGGCTATTACCTAAACGGGGAGAAATTCCAAAACACAGAGAGGCAATGGGACATCTACTTCCACTGCGCCATCACATCTTTCAACGTACGAGAACTAACTCCACATTTTTGCGTTATTTATTAATATTTGTAGTTTACATTAATTTTACATTCTTGCGCCGCACTGATGGGGCAAAAAGAGAAATTCTAGGCCATGTAAGTCTTAGACAATAAATCAAATGGAGATCCCAGTAGGAAACACCCGATGCGAGTGGACAGGACACTTGGCCCGCTGGTCTTCACTGGTCTGGGCACTGAGTACAGGTGTCGGGAGGTCACGTTGCCGTGGTGTAGGACGTCAGTGAGCCCGCACAGTTTTGGTCGCCCTGCTCTGGGTAAAATGCCAGTGAGCCGGAAAGAATGTACAGGGAGATTTACAGGAATATTGCTGGGACTCGTGTAACGGAGATGGAGAGAGGACGGGGTCTTCATTCCCTGGAGCGTAGCTGTAACCTTACAGAGTTGCATAAACTCAAGAGGGGCACAGACAGACGGTATGCGCACAGACTTTCACACAGAGCTGGGGTATCGAGACCCAGACGGGACAGGATTTAGGTGAGAGTGGGTGGAGAGGAGATAGAAAGAGCGAGATCAGAGGGACGCAGGTGTTAGAGGGAACGGAGTGGAGAAGGAGAGTGCAGTAGAAAGGGGGGAAAAGGAGGGCAATATAAAGAGGTTGGAAGAGGGAGTGGTGAAATAGCGAGCGGAGAAAGATCGAGGAAGTAGGATGAGGAAAGGGGGTAGACAGAACGTTAGAAGGAGTGAGGAAGAGCGGGATGGGGGAGGGGTGGCTAGAAAGAAGGGGATAGATGGAGATCGGGGTTTTCCATGTGTGGTGGGGAGAAATGGGTTGCAAAAACAGGAGAATAGAGTAACAGGTAGGGTCAGAGACTGCAGGGAGGATTTTGAGTGGATGGGCTGAGTGAGAGTGGAGGAGAGATAAGGAAGGGAAAGACAGGGTAATCATTTGATTCAAGTCGGCTCTCCGGGCTGTTGACAGAGAAGCTGGATCTTTTCAGGAATATCCGGCCAGCAGGGGGCAGAATACTCGCAGATGAAACGGTGATTATCATTAAGGCAATTGCCACTCCCTCCACTCGATGTGCATGCACTGCAGGAGGCCCTTCCGGAGGACACATTGTACAGTAGACCAGTGGCATCATCCCTATCAATAAATGGTTAAAAAATGTGAACAGAGACGAAACAGATCCGGCGGAACACGAGCCCGTCGCCAAACTAATCCCATTAAATCCGGGCAATCACCACAGCCCTGTGTCGTTCCCAAAATAATTCCAGTGTCCCAATGACTCCCTACTGCTCTGTGTCAGTCACCAAATTAATCCAACAAACCACCTCCCCCACAGCCTCCGGCCCATCGTCCCGCGGTCTCCACAGTCCTGTGGCAGTCCCAAAGCGAATCGAACACACCCATTGATCCCGTCAGATCTATTTCAGTCACCAAACAAATCCAAATATCCGAAACACCCTGCACCCCGCAGGCATACGCCGTTCCGGAATTAATCCCATCGGCACAATCAGATCCTCCAACCCTCTGTCGGTCACCCAAATCCATCACACGGCTCCTATCCCTCCCGACAGTTTATGCCCGTCTGCAGGTTAATCCGATTGCCTCTCACCGTTCCCTCAGCCCTGCTTCAGTCGGCAATCTGGACACCCTGACCGACTCTTCACCTACATCGGCTTGTCGGTCTCCAAACTAATCCAGTTGTCCCACTCTCTCCCCCCAGATCAGTGTCAGACCCCAAACTGATCCTGCTGCATAACTCTCTATCACAGAGTAAGGCCTGTCGCCAAACCAATACGACTCTGCCTTCTGCTCCCAACAGATCTGTGTCAGACTCCAAACTAATTCCACTGCATCTCCCAATCCCCACGGCCCTGCTTCAGTCACCAAAATAAACCCCGGAGCCCACTGACTATCGTCAAAATATTTCACTGTCCTGTCCCGCGACAGACACGTATCGCTCCCTAAAATATTCACCTTGTATCATCCTCTCCCGACAACAAACTCCAGTACCCCACCCCCTTCTCACAAAACTACTTCAGTCCGTAAACAAATCCCATTTTCTCCCCTTAAGCCAGTGTCATTCCCCAAATCCCACTCCACAGATCAGTCCAAATCTCACCCGGTCTCGCATTGTCTAATCCAGTAAGTAACGTTTCGGCGGATAAGAGAGCAGATAACAAAATTCTGTAAAATTAAATTACTTTGATTAATGCCGAGAATCGAAAAATGTTTACGAGAGTGTGTGATAGGACGGTGTGGAGGTAGCTTCACTCTGTGTCTGACCGCGGGAGTGTGTGATGGGGAGGTGTGGAGTGCGATTCACTCTGTGTCTGACCCCGGGAGTGTGTGATGGGACGGTGTGGAGGGATATTCACTCTGTGTCTGACCACAGGAGTGTGTGATGGGACGGTGTGGAGGGATATTCACTCTGTGTCTGACCCCGGGAGTGTGTGATGGGACGGTGTGGATGGAGATTCACTCTGTGTCTGACCCCGGGAGTGTGTGATAGGGAGGTGTGGAGGTAGCTTTACTCTGTGTCTGAACCCGGGAGTGTGTGATGAGATGGTGTGGAGGGGGATTCACACTGTGTCTGACACCGGGAGCGTGTGATGAGATGGTGTGGAGGGAGATTCACTCTGTGTCTGACCCCGTTTGTGTGTGATGGGACGGTGTGAAGGAAGATTCACTCTGTGTCTGACAGCGGGAGTGTGTGATCGGACGGTGTGGAGAGATATTCACTCTGTCTCTGATCCCGGGAGTGTGTGTTGGGACGGTGTGAAGGGAGATTCACTCTGTGTCTGACCCCAGAAGTGTGTGATGCGACGCTCTGGAGGGATATTCACTCTGTGTCTGACCCCGGGAGTGTGTGATGGGACGGTGTGGATGGAGATTCACTCTGTGTCTGAACGCGGGAGTGTGTGATGGGACGGTGTGGAGGGATATTCACTCTGTGTCTGAGCCCGGGAGTGTGTGATGGGACGGTGTGAAGGGAGATTCACTCTGTGTCCCACCGCGGGAGTGTGTGATGCGACGGTGTGGAGGGATATTCTCTCTGTGTCTGACCCCGGGAGTGTGTGATGGGACGGTGTGGAGTGAGATTCACTCTGTCTCTGACCCCGGGAGTGTGTGATGGGACGGTGTGGAGGGAGATTCACTCTCTGTCTGACCCTGGAGAGTGTGATGGGACGGTGTGGAGGGAGATTCACTCTGTGTCTGACCCCGGGAGTGTGTGATGGGATGGTGTGAAGGGAGATTCACTGTGTGTCGGAGGGTGTGTGATGATTCCTGTGTTACTGTGGGATCTTCCCGTGCTGTGGCACATACCGCTTCATCCCTCGAACTGATTTCGAGAAGAATTGATTCACGCTTTGAACATTCTTGCATCGCTTTGCGGAAAGATGTTGCAAATTTGGATACGTAATAACGCCGGTCAATATTTGTGACAAAGTCCTTGGAACAGGTTTGCTCTGGAAATTAGGAGAAAGGAACAAAGTGAATCTCTCCCCACACCGTCCAATCGCACATTACCAAGGATCAGGCACAGTGACCTTCCCTCCAAACCATCCGTCACACACTCACGGATTCAAGGTACAGAGTGAATCTCATTCCACACTTTCCTATCGCACACACCTGGAGAAGGACACAGAATGAAGTTTCCTGCACAACGGCCCATCACAGATTCTCAAGTTCAGGCACAGAGTGAAGTTCCCACCACATCATCCATCATAGACTCTCCAATCAGGCACAGATTGAGGCTATCTGTACACTCCCCTGATACACTCACGGAGCAGGACACAGATTGATCCTCGCGACACATTATCCCATCACACACTCAGTGTGTCAGAAACAGAGCTCCGCTCCCTCCACACCGTCCCATCAGAGACCCCTGAAGTGGACTGGAGTCCACTCGACTGTTCCTTGTCACACAGCCTCTGGGTCGGAACCAGCGTGCAGAGTGAAGTTTCCCCCACACTCTGCACTCTCCCGGGGTCAGACACAGAGTGAATCTCTTTCTCCCTCTCTCTCTCTCTCTCTCACACACACACACACACACACTCACGCACAAACACACACACACACACACACACACACACACACACACACACACACACACACACACACACACACACACACACACACACACACACACACACACACACACACACACACACACACACACACACACACACACAGGTTTAGACCGCACGCTGGTTACTGTCAAATCACACGATCTTGCAGCCAGACACAGAGTGAAGCTCCCTCCACAACGTGCCTTCACACATTCCCAGAGTGCGACACAGAGTTCAGCAGCTGTCACAGTGTCCATTCGCATACTCCAGGAATCAGACACAGTGTAGCTCTTTCAGTAGCAACCGATTCCTGACAACCGGAGAAAGACATGGAGTGAAGCTCTTTCTCCGTTTCCCATGACACCATTCACTAACTCCATGTCCTCATCACTCATTCCAGCGGTCAGATGTGGAGTGCGGCTTCTTGCACAACGTCCTGTCACACTTCCGGAGTCAGATTCTGGGTGTTACTCCCTCCACACCGTCTCATCACACACTCCCGGGGTCAGACACAGAGTGAATCTCCCTCCACACCGTCCCATCACACACTCAAGGGGTCAGACAGAGAGTGAATCTCCCTCCACACCGTCCCATCACACACTCCCGGTGTCAGACACAGAGTGAATCTCCCTCCTCACCGTCCCATCACACACTCCCGGGGTCAGACACAGAGTGAAGCTCCCTCCACACCGTCCCATCACACACTCCCGGGGTCAGACACAGAGTGAATCTCCCTCCACACCGTCCCATCTCACACTCCCGGGGTCAGACTCAGAGTGAAGCTCCCTCCACACCGTCCCATCATACACTCCAGGGGTCAGACACAAAGTGAATCTCCCTCCGCACCGTCCCATCACACACTCCCAGGGTCAGACACAGAGTGAATATCCCTCCACACCGTCCTATCACACACTCCTGTGGTCAGACACAGAGTGAATCATCCTCCATACTATCTCTTTACACGCTCCAGATTCCACGCACAAAGTGACGCTTCCTCTCTCCATGCCTGCCCTGTGATGGGGAGCGGGTTAAAGAGGGAGGTGATGCCTCACCTTTTCTGCTGGTCAAAAATTCACAGATTTGAGCCTTGGTTTCGTTGACAGATCCGTACTTCGTTTCCATCTCAGTGAACTGGTGACGGAGATCGCTGTGCATTCCTTTAAGAAAAGACAGATTAGAGTTGAGCGAGGAAAGCTTGGATTGAAGGGAGGAGTTTAACTCATGGTAATTTTCGGTCGGAGCTGACTTTAGGCTTACGTATCTGTGATACTGTGAAACATATTGAAGGATGTTTAGCGTTTGCTGTGACAAGTGAGTCAGTGTCACGCTAACGAACGGGTCACAGAGAGTGTTGTGTCAGTGTCACGGTGAAGCGTGGAACAGTGAAGGATGTTCTTGTGGCACAGTGAGAGGCGTCGGCGCCACGTTGAGCTGTGTCACGCTGTGTCTCGCTGAGGAATTATCAATGTCCCGGTGACGGTTCTGTTGTTGTTACAATGGGGGTCTACGACAGTATCGTGCGGGGCATGTCCGGTTTCTGTGAGGGACGTTTCGGTCTCACTATGATAGAGGTTTCTGTGCCCCGGCGGGAGGTGTGCCGGATCGGAATGAAGTGTATCTCGATGTCAAGGCGAGGGAAATGTAATGGTGAGGGGTTGGTGGGATCACGGTTGGTGGAGTATCTGTGTCATGGTGTGGGGTGTGCTGGTCTCACAGAGCGGGGTATATCTGTTTCACGGTGAGTGACATGTCATGGCCATGGTGTGTGTGAGAGTGTCACGCTGAGCTGTCCGACGGTGTCACGGAGAGTACTATGCCGGTGTCATTGTGGATTCAGCTGTCGGTATCAGTTCATGGGTTTGCCTGTGTCAGGGTGAGGTGTGGGTAAGTGCCTCAATGAGTGGTACATCGGTGTTATGTTGAGGGGTGATACTGTCTCGGTAAGGGGTATTACAGTGACTTCTGAGTCTTTGTCACGGTGCGGGGCGGAGCGGATCACATTGAGGAGCTTGAAGGTGTCACGGTGTACGGTACCTCAGTGTCACGGTGAAGGGCGTGTCGCTGTCACTGTGAGGTGTGTTTCGGTGTCGCCTTGAGCAGTTTATCAGGAATACCGTCAGAGGCATATCTATGTTACAGTGAGGGGAGCGTTGCGGTCAGTGTGACTGACATGTGTGTGTCACGGCGATGTTCGTGCCAGTGTCGCGGTCAGGAGTGTTCTTGTGTCTCGTTGAAGGTCGTGACCGCGACAGTGTTGTTCATGGTAGAGTGAATGGCGTGTCGGTGTCAGGACGAGTCTTGATTGTGTTCCGGTAAAGGCCGTGTCTTTATCTCGGTTCGGGGTGTGTCAGTGTTGTGGTGATGGGATTTTAATCGGTGTTACGGTAAGGGGCGTGTCGGTGTCACTGTGGTGTTTTACAATAACAATTCATTCCTCTCCCTTTACTTATGGTCTGACTCCACCGGGACACCGTTCCACTCACTGTGGATCAAGAGACCAGCCACTGTCACGATGAGGGCGGACGTAACTAGGCAGAGTAGACAGATCAGACGGTACGGTCTATTGCCGATCTTCACTTTCGATTGTTGTCCATGAGCAGCTGTGGAGACACCACAAGACCATGAGACTATAAGATACAATAGCAGAAGGAGGACATTTGGGCCATCGAGTCTGCCCCGCCATTCAATCATGGGCAAATGTAATTCTTCCAGTCATCCCCACTCCCGTGCCTACTGCCGATACCCTTTAATGCCCGGGCTAATCAAGAGCCTATCTCTCTCAGCGTTAAATGCACCAAATAATTTGGCTTTCACAGCCGCTCGTGTCAAAAAATTTCACCGATTTAACAACCTCTGAATAAAGTAATTTCTCCGCATCTCAGTTCTAAAAGGACGTCGTTCAATCGGAAAGTCGTGGACACTTGCCCTAGAATCGCTTACCATTGGAAATAACATTTCCATATCTAATCTCTCCAGGCTTTGAAGATTCGGTAAGTTTCTATGAGAGGCCCCGTCATTCTCCTGATCTCCAAGGAATACAGCTCAAGAGCTGCCGGATGTTCCTCATACAGCGACCCTCTCATTCCTGGAGGTATTTTCCTGAATCTTCTCTGAACCCTTTCCAATGTCAGTATTTATGAGAAGCCCAAAGCTGCACACAATACTCTCAGTGTGGTCTCACGGTGCCTTTTGGTGCCTCAACATCACATCCCTGCTCTTATATTCTCTACCTGAATGTCAACATTTCATTCGCTTTCTTCACCACCAACTGAACTTGGGGGTTAACCTTTAGGGTCTCTTGCAAAACTACTCCCAAATGCTTTTGCAACTCTTCATTTTGAATTGTCTCACCATCTTCATAATAGTCTGCTTGTTTATTTCATCTTCCAAAGTGCACGACCATACACTTTCCAAAATTGTGTCTCATTTGCCTCTTCTTTGCCCATTCCCCTAAACTATCTGCGTCCCTCTGTACGCCCTCTGTTTCCTCAACACTTCCCACTCCTCCACCTATCTTTGCAAATTCTGCACAAGTCTTTGAAAGACATTGTCGAAATCAGCGGTCCCAACACCGACCCCTGTGGAACTCCACTTGTAACCGGCAGGCAGCCAAAATAGGATCCCTTCATTCCCACTCTCTCTTTTCTACCAATCAACCAATGCTCCCCCCGAGCTTGAAACTTCCCTGTAATTTTACGGGCTCTCATCTTCCTAAGCAGCCTCATGTGCGGTATATTGTCAAAGGCCTTCTGAAAATCCAAATACACTGTCGATTCCTGAAAGATCATTGTTGAAGCCTCGGCAATCTCTCCGCCTATTTCCTTCAGAACCCGAGGCTGCATTCCATCAGGGCCATGACATTTAATCCAAGTCACTGACATCCTCAGTTACTTTCAGCCGTAATCGCTGAGAGTCCAAATTCCTTGACTCGGCAAAGGCTGAGAAGTGTCTGACTGATTCCTGAGGTGTTTTACTCTCTCCTATGCGATTGATGAAGTTGGAGTCGTGGGTCTTGTCTCCGTCAACTTCATTTGGGAGCTTGACTGGGTCCCTCAGGGGAGGCTTATCCAGAAGATTATGATACAGGGGATCCACGGGGAATCGGCCGTCTGGATTCAGAGTTTATTATTTTTTCACAGTTGTATTATTGTCTGCCCACTTTCTGTTCTTTTTCCACAAATCGGATACATGACGGGCTAAACTCTGACATTCTCCAGCCGGATCTGTGACTGATCTACTGTCGCATTGAACTTTTCAATTTGGCAGTTTTCAACATGATCCACAAGAGTACCCATCTTCACATCATGTGCAACTCACAAACACATCCATCTACAGTTTCAACCAGATGATTTATACACATCACAGACAGGAGGTGGAACGAGCTCGCAGAGAAGTGGTCGAGGCAGATGAATTAAAATTTGAAACACCTGGGCAAATGACACCTGACGCTTCCAGAATGGCGTCACTATTGTGAACACTGACCTGTTTGTATAGTAGTTGGCATCCCTCCGGGTCCCGAGGTGATGTGAGCACCCTCTTCCTCATCGATGAGGGGATCGTCTCTTCGAAAGTTCATCTCTGAGTAGGTGGAGATCGGACCATCTGGGAGAGAAAGTCGGACAGGCCGGTCAGGGAGAGAATGAGACAGCGGTAGAGAATTAGGGAAATAGAGAAGAGACAGCAGAGGAGAGAGAGGAGTAAGCGAGAGGGAGAGAGGGGTAATCGGGGGAATGTGAAAGAGAGGGAGCAGAGAGTGTGGGAAAGGGGAGAATGGGGAAAGGTAAGTAGATAGAGGGGAATGTCAACGGAGAGAGCAGGAGTCGTAGAAGGGCAGAGATGTGCAAAAGACAGAGAGAAGTGTTGGGAAAGGGGGGAAAGCGTGAGAGGGTGCGGTAGGGAAAGGAAATAGTGGAGGAAGAAAAGAGGATGGGAGAGGATCAGTGTGTGAGAGATAGGGGAAGAAAGAGGGAGGCAGGGGAGAGAGAGGGGAAAGAGTGTTGAGAGAGTTGGTTTAGAACGGGGTCAGTGTTATACACATTTTATAAAGTTATCGTTTCTTACTGACCCTTGCCACTCTCCTCCCTCCTCGCCACTCTTCCCAAGGTGTCTCCTGCTCACCGGCCATGCCACAGCACTAGCTGCTCCCGCACCCGCCCCATCACACAGCTCCCCTCAGTGCCCCCAGTTTAAACCCCTCTCACGGTACGCCCACCACACAAAAAAATTCATAGGATTTTCTGCACCGACCCCACCCAGAGAAACTCCTCATTCCTTTCCACAGCCCTCCCACTGTACTACCCCGCCTGTGGCTCTGCCTCCGCCCCGACCCTTCCCAGAGCGCTCCTTCCTCACCGACCCTCCCATAGAGCCCGTCTCTCATTCCTTTCCACAGCCTTCCCACTGTACCACCCCGCCTGTGGCTCTGCCTCCGCCCCGACCCTTCCCAGAGCGCTCCTTCCTCACCGACACTCCCATAGAGCCCGTCTCTCATTCCATTTTTACAGCCCTCCCTCTATACAACCCCGCCTGTTGCTCTGCCTCCACCCCGACCCTTCCCACAGCGCTCATTCCTCACTGACCCTCCCATAGAGCCCGTCTCTCATTCCTTTTCTCAGCCCTCCCTCTATACAACCCGCCTGTTGCTCTGCCTCCACCCCGACCCTTCCCAGAGCGTTCCCTCCTCAGACACCCTCCCATAGAGCACGTCTCTCATCCAGTCTCGCACGCATTGCTCCTGACCTATTGTCTAACAGGGAACAATCAGGGTTAACTGCGATTGGGATGAGATTTCTCGACAGGAAGATTCACATCAGCTGATCAGAGTCAAACCAGTAAAGTGAAACTGACCTCCATTCGTCCGGACCCGGGGAACAGAGAGGGATTTGAAATGAAGTTCCACATACGATACATCAGGTTTAGCTGGGGACAGAACAGTGAGAGTCAGAAACAGCGTGAGGCTCCCTCTAAACCGTCCCATCAAACACATCCGGGGTCAGACACAGAGTGAATCTCCCTCCTCACCGTCCCATCACACACTCCTGTGGTCAGACACAGAGTGAAGCTCCCTCCACACCGTCACATCACACACTGCCGGGGTCAGACACAGAGTTAAATCTTCCTTCACTCTGTACCATAATGGGGGACAGATTGCGCTTTGGAGCGTACAAGTTTGAGGGGGGGGGGGAACTTGACAGAGGTATATAAAGTTATGTGGGGGATAGATCGAGTTGACGTGGATAGGCTTTTTTCCATTGAGAGTAGTGGAGATTCGAACAAGAGGACATGATTTGAGAGTTAGGGGGCAAAAGTTTAAGAATAATAGGAGGCGGATTTTATTTACTCAGACAGTGGTAGCTGTATGGAACGAGCTTCCAGTAGAAGTGTTAGAGGCAGGTACGGTATTGTCATTTAAAGTGAAATTGGATAGGCATATGGATATGAAAGAAATGGAGGTTTATGTGCTGCGTGCGGGCCAGTGGGACTAGGTGAGAGTAAGCGTTCGGCACGGACTGGAAGGGCCGGGGCGGCCTGCTTCCGTGCTGTAATTGTTATATGGTTGTTATATGGTTTATATTATACAGTCCTGTGATCAGAAAAGGAGTGACGCTCCCTCCACTCCGTCCCATCACACACTACCGGAGTCAGACACAGAGTGAAGCTCCCTCTACTCCCGCCATTACAAACTCCCCGGGTTAGAAAGAGACTGAAACTCCCTCACTCCATCTCTGCCCCACTCACCTCCCGATGGAGACAGTGAGTCCGGTTTTACGAGCTGCTTTTTCATGTAGGTCTCGCTCTTGGCCATCCTGTCGATGGCTCTCTGCGTCTCTGAGCTCAGCGAGGGGAAGCAACCGTTGTCAGAGGAAGCCTGTGTTGACAAGTGGATCAGAACGAGACCAGCAAACACCGGATGAGCAGCCGAAGAAGAGGGGAGCCGACAGCAGAGAGAGGAAGCGCTGGGGACGAGGGAGATTGAGGGTGTGAGAGGGGGTAGTCTGTAGCGATTAGAGTGGCGCGGGGAGAAGAGTAGTGCAAGTGGAGAGAAACAGAGGGAGGGAGAGCGAGGGGAAGGTTATGGTTTGACGGAAAATAGAATCGTGAATTACAGGGGTTAGAAAAGGGTATCACTGAAAGAAGGGGAGGGCAAAAACTGGGAGGGAATGTAGAGAGAGGGGTAGAAATAGAGAGGGAGGATTGTTGGAGAGATTCAATTTCGCCCCTCTCTCCAGCTCTCTGCTTTTTCCTCCACTCCCTCTGTCTCCTCTGCCTTTCTATCTCACATCCTTCACTGAAAGCGAAGGGGGAAGTGAAAGGAAATGGGGGTGAGGGTATTGGATAAAGGGGTGATAGTGCGGGAGGCGATGTGCTGTAGCGGTTGTGTGTGTGTGTGTGTGAGTGTGTGGGTGTGTGGGTGTCTGTGTGTGTCTGGATGTGTGTGTGTGAGTGAGTGTGTGGGTGTCTGTGTGTGTCTGGATGTGTGTGTGTGAGTGACTGTGTGTGTGTGTGTCTGTGTGTGCGTATGTGTGTGTGTGTGTGTGAGAGAGAGAGAGAGAGAGAGAGAGAGAGAGAGAGAGAGAGAGAGAGAGAGAGAGAGAGAGAGAGAGAGAGAGAGAGCGCCTCGGCATCGGCCGAACAAACACTCCCGGGATCAGACATAAGTGCAGCTCCTTCCATACCGTCCCATTGCACAGTCCCAGGGTCACAAACAGAGCTAATATGCCGCCTCACAGTCCTATAACACATTAACGGATTCAGAAACAGATCGTATCTCCCTCTTCACTCCCAGTTTTTCAGCGTTCCTGTAGTCTCCAACACAGAGTCTGTCTCAGAGATAATAAGTGTGTCTGAGAGACCAGAAGTGGAACAGAGGAGGGTGGGGGAGTGGAAAGATGGCTGTGGAGGGGTGGTGAGTTTCCAGTCACTGGGTGGAATTGGTGTGAAACCACACGACCGGCCTGTGCACAGAGAGACGTAGAGAAGCTCAGAAGCGAGAAATCGATATCCGGTGGAAATGTGCAGCAGTAACACCAACGTTGTGCAAGGAGTTGACCACGTGTCTGACCCCGGGAGTGTGTGATGGGACGGTACAGAACATAGAACAGAAAACGATGCAGCACATTTCTGGCCCTTCGGCCCACAATGTTTTGCCGACCCATATAAAGCCTCAACGTAAATTCCCTCATATGCCTGTGTAGTAGTCTCTTAATTTTCACTAGTGTATGTGCCTCAAACACAGAATCAGGCAGTGCATTCCACGCACCAACCACTCCCTAAGTAACAGCCATTCCGCTAATCTCTCCTTTGAACTCTGCCCCCCTTACATTAAAGCCATTTCCTCTTGTATTGTGCAGTGGTGTCCTGGGGAAGAGGCGCTGGATGTCCACTCCGTCTATTCCTCTTAATATCTTGTACATCTCTTTCATGTCTCCTCTCATCCTCCTTCTCTCCAGATAGTAAGCCCTAGCTCGGCTAACCTGTGTTTTACAGAGCTGCATCAATAAGCCGCGACTAAACTATGAGGCGACTTTCAGGGATCTGTGGACATGTACTCCCAGATCCCTCTGCTCCTCCACACTACCAAGTATCCTGTAATTTACTTTCTACTCTGCCTTGGAGTTTGTCCATCCAAAGAGTACCACCTCACACTTCTCCGGGTTGAACTCCATCTGCCACTTCTCAGCCCACTTCTTCATCCTATCAATGTCTCTCTGCAATCTTCGACAATCCTCTGCACTATCTACAACACCACCAACCTTTGCGTCATCTGCAAACTTGACAACCAATCCTTCTACCCCCACGAAAAGTAGGGGTTCCAGAACCGATCCTTGTTGGACAACACTAGTCACAGCCCAATCTGAATGTACTCCCTCCCCCACGACCGTCTGCCTTCTTCAGGCAACCCAATTCTGAATCCACCTGGACAAACATCCCTGGTTCCCATGCCTTCTGCCTCTCTGAATATGCCTACATATTGGAACCTTGTCAAATTCCTTACTAACATACGTGTAGAAATAGATCCACTGCACTACCCTCATCTATATGCCTGGTCACCTCCTCAAAGAACTCTATCAGGATGGTTAGACACGACCTGCCTTTCCCAAAGCCATGCTGACTGTCCCTGATCAGAGCATGATTCTCTAAATGCCCATAGATCCTTTCCCTAAGAATCCTTTCCAACAACTTTCCCACCACAGACGTCAGACTCACTGGTTTATAATTATCCAGACAATTCCTACTAACCTTTTGAAGAAGAGGACAGCATTCTCCTCCCTCCAGTCTTCCGGTACCACCCTCTGATTCTATCCTTTTCAGTGAGGCAAATGGAGGGAGTTAAACTCTGTCTGAACATGAGAGTGTGTGATGTAACGGCGTAGAGGGAGATTCACTCTGTGTCTCACCCCAGGAGAGTGTAATTTGAAAATGTGCGGGGACTATATTCTCTGTCGAGTCCCGGGAGTGTGTAATGGGGCTGTGTGGAAAGTGATTCACCTTATGTCTGACACCAGGACTTTGTGATTAGGCGGTGGGGAGGGGGATCCACCATGTGCCTGACACCGGGAGAGTGTTATAGGACAGTATGGAGGGAGTTACACCCTGTGTATGACCCCGGGAATGTGTAATTGGAGAGTATAGAGGGGGCATCATTCTGGTGTGTATTTATCACACATATCTTTTCCTCTTTTGAATTTAATTCAAAACGCTGTCAAACAGAGTTAAAACAATGCTGCTGCCCCCAATCGTCTGCTCTGGAAAATAGGACCAATGAACAGTGAATCTCCCCGCACACATTCGCCGGTAGGCAGACAGAGAAAAGGGAATCGTTCCTACCGGCCCATCACACTTTCACGGCTTCAGTTGCAAAGTCACACAGAATCGGCGGTTTAGAGAGAAAGTGTAGTTCCCTCTCCACTCTTTCATCAAATAGTCCTGTTGGCAGACAGACAGAAGTTTCCAACACAGTCTCCCAAAACACATTCCCGGGGTCAGACACAGAGTGTATCTCCCTCCACACCGTCCCATCACACACTCCCGGGGTCAGTCACAGAGTGAATCTCTCTCTTCACTCCCTCTCTCCCTCCCACCAATCACCAGTTTTTCAGAATTCCTGCAGTCTCCAACAGTGTGTCTGTCTCAGAGATAATAAGTGTATGTGAGACCAGAGATAAAACAGAGGAGGGTGGGGGAGTGGAAAGAGGGCTGTGGACAGGTGGTGAGTTTCCAGTCACTGGCAGGAAATGGTATGAAACCACACGACCGGCCTGTACACACAGAGACGTAGAGAAGCTCAGAAGCGAGAAATCGATATCCGGTGGAAGTGAGCAGCAGTAACTCCAACGTTGTGCAAGGAGTTGACCATGTGACTGATCCCGGGAGCGTGTGATTGGACGGTATAGAACATATAACAGAAAATGATACAGCACAGTACTGGCCCTTCGGCCTACAATGTTGTGCCGACCTTTATACCCTGCTCCCATATAAAACCCCACATTAAATACCCCATAAACCTGTCTAGTTGTCCACCACTGATTCAGGCTGTGCATTCCACGCACCCACCACTCTCTGAGTAAAAATCCTTCCTCTGATTTTCCCCTTGAACGTTGCTCCACTGACCATAAAGCCATGGCCTCCTGTTTTGAGCAGTGGTGTCCTGGGGAAGAGGCGCTGGCTGTCCACTCTATCGATTCCACTTAATATCGTGTACACCTCTAACATGTCTCCTCTCATCCTACTTCAGTCCAAAGAGTAAAGACCTAGCTCCCTTAATCTGTGCTCATAGTGCATACTCTCTAAACCAGGTAGCATCCTGGTAAATCTCCTCTGCACCCTTTCCACTGATTCAACATCCTTCCTATAATGAGGCGAGCAGAACTGGGCACAGTACTTCAAGTGTGGGCTAACCTGTGTTTTACAGAGCTGCATCAATAAGCCGCGACTCTTAAACTCTATCCCTCGGCTTATGAAAACGAACAATTCATTGGCTCCCTTAACTACACTATCTACCCGTGAGGCAACTTTCAGGGATCTGTGGACATGTACCCCGCCTTGGAGTATGTCCTTCCAAAGTGTACCACCTCACACTTCTCCGGGTTGAATTCTATTTGCCACTTCTCAGCCCAATTCAGCATCCTATCAATGGCTCTCTGCAATCTTCGAGATTTTTCTACACTGGCCGCAACACCACCAACCTTTTTGTCGTCTGCAAATTTGCCAACCAACCCTTCTACCCCAACATTAGGTCGTTAATAAAATCACACAATGTAGAGGTCCCAGAACCGATCCCTGCGGGTCACCACTCGTCACAGCCTCCCAATCCGAATGTACACATGATCCTCAACACACTGCTTTCTGCAGCCAAGCCAATTCAGAATCTACCTTGACAAACCTTCCTTGACCACATGCCTTCTGACTTTCAGAATAAGCCTATCGTGTAGAACCTTGTAAAATACCTTACAAAAATTCATGTAGATTTTACATCCACTGCGCTGCCCTCACCTATATGCCTGGTCACCTCCTTAAAGAACTCTTTATCAGCCTTCTTTGAACGGTGTAAAGTTAGGTAAGGGAGAATACAAATAGATCTAGGAGTCTTTGTTCATCAGTCACTGAAGGTGAATGAGCAAGTGCAGCAGGCAGAGAAGAAGGCTAATGGAATGTTGGCCTTTATTACAAAGGGAATTGAGTACAAGAGCAAGGAAATCCTCTTGCATTTGTACAGGGCCCTGTTGAGACCACACCTGGAGTATTGTACATGAGCTTTGGTCTCCAGCGTTAATGAAGGACATCCTGGCTGCAGAGGAATGCAGCGTAGATTCACGAGGTTAATTCCTGGGATGACAGGACTGTCTGATGCAGAGAGGTTAGAGAGACTGTGCTTGTACACGCTGGAAATAAGGAGATTGAGAGGGGATCTGATTGCAACATATAAGATTATTAAGGGAATGGACAAGCTCGAGGCAGGAAATATGTTCCAGATGCTGGGAGAATCCAGTACCAGAGGGCATGGTCTGAGAATAAGGGGTAGGTCATTTAGGACAGAGTTAAGGAAAAACTTCTTCTCCCAGAGAGTTGGGGGGGGGGGGTCTGGAATGCACTGCCTCGGAAGGCAGTGGAGGCCAATTTTCTGTATGCTTTCAAGAAGCAGCTAGAGAGGTATCTTATGGATAGGGGAATCAAGGGATATGGGGACAAGGCAGGAACCGGGTATTCATAGTAATTGATCAGCCATGATCTCAAAATGGCGGTGCAGGCTCGAAGGGCCGAATGGTCTACTTCTGCACCTATTGTCTATTGTCTATTGTCTATTCTGAGCCACGACCTGCCCTTAGCAAAGCTATGCTGACTGTCCCTGATCAGACCCTGATTCTCTAAATGCCCATAGATCCTATCTGTAAGAATCTTTTCCAAAAGCTTTCCCACCGCAGACGTAAGGTCACTGGTCTTTAATTACCCGGACTATCCCTACTAACCTATTTGAAGAAGGGGACAATATGCGCCTCCCTGCAATCCAGCTGTACCATTCCAGTGGACAACGAGGACATAAAGATCGTAGTCAGAGGCTCACGAATGTTTTCCATCGTGACATGCAGCAGCTTGGGGACTGTTCCTTCAGGCCCTGGGGAATTATCCACCCTAAATTATTTTAACAACACCAGCGCCTACTCTCCCTTAATGTCAACGTGCTCCAGAACATCAACCTCACTCATATTGTCCTTAGCGGAAAAGTTCCCTCACATTAGTGAATACCGTAGACAAGTAATTATTGATGACCTCGCTCTATTCCACAGCCTCCAGGCACATTTTCCCACGTTTGTCTCCAATCGGACCTATCTTCACACCTCTCATCTTTTTGTTCTTCACATAATTCAAGAATTGTGTGGTGTTTTGCTTTACCCTCCTCGCCAACTCCATCTCATGCCCCCTTCGTGCTCTACTCGGTTCCTTCCTAAGCTCCTTTCCTGCTACCCAATATTCCTCAATAGACCCATCTGATCCCTGCTTCCTAAATCTCATGCATGCTGCCTACTTCCACCTGACTAGATTCTCCACCGCACTTGCCACCATCGTGCCTTCACCCTACCATACATTATCTTTCTCACTGGAACAAAGTTAACCCTAATATCCCGCAAAAGAACCCTAAACATCGAACAAATGTCCATAGGACATTTCCCAGCAGAAACATCATCACAAGGCACACACGCACGTTCTAGATTTAAAGCCTCATAATCTGACATTCCCACTTAAAAATGTTCTCTGTCCTCTCTGTGTTTTTTTTACTGTTTCCCATGAGGCAAATGGAGGCAGTTAAACTCGCTGTCTGAAACCGATAGTGTATAATGGGACGGCGTGGAGGGCGATTCACTGTGTCTCTGACACCGGGAATATTTGATAAGACAGTAAGGAGAGATGTACAATGTTTGTGTGACCACGGGAGTGTGTAATGGGAAGCTTTGGAGGAAGATTCACTCTGTGTCTGACCACGGCGGTGTGTGATCGGACGGTGTGGAGGGAACTTCACTCGGAGTCTAACCACGGGACTGTCTGATTCGTCGGTGCGGTTGGAGTTTAACCATGTGTCACCCGCCGTACAGCGTGATAGGACTGTGTGGAGGGAGAGTCCCTCTGTGTCTCAGCCCGGTGGATGGAGATTGGCTCTGTGTCTGACACCGGGCTTGTCTGATGGGACGGTGTGGAGGGAGATTCACCATGTGACTGACCCCAGGAGTGTGTGCTGGGACGGTGTGGAGAGAGCATCAATATGCGTCTAACATTGGGAGTGTGTGATGGGCTTCACCATGTGTCTGACACAAGGCAGTTTGTGATGGGACGGTTTGCAGGGAGCTTCACTCTATGTCTGAGTGTGTGATGGGCCTGTGTGAAGGGCGTTTTGCCATATGTCTGATCGCGGGATTGTGTGATGGGACGGTGTGGAAGGGGATTCACTCTGTATCTGACCTCGGGAGTGTGTGATGGGGCGGTGTGGAGGGAGCTTCACTCTGGGTCTGACCCCGGGAGCGTGTGACTGAACGGTGTGGAGGGAGTTTCGGCAAGTGACTGATCCCGGGATTGTGTGATGGGACGGTGTGGAGGGAGCTGCTCTGTGTGTCTAACACCCGAAGTATGAAATAGGATGTAGTGGAGGGAGTTTCAGTCTGATATGTACGTAAGTTCTGTCTAGCTGACACATACCTCTTCCTTTTTTGAATGTATTTCAAGACGCTTTGAAAGAGAGTTAGA
The DNA here is from genome assembly GCF_048418815.1 of Hemitrygon akajei. Taxonomy (NCBI): domain Eukaryota; kingdom Metazoa; phylum Chordata; class Chondrichthyes; order Myliobatiformes; family Dasyatidae; genus Hemitrygon; species Hemitrygon akajei. Next base: position 1,778,751 of record NW_027331929.1, read on the forward strand.
ACATTGCTGCCTCGTCCCATCTGCTTTTCTGGAAAATAGGACTCTCTCTACAGCGTCCATTACATCCGCCGGCAGTCAGACATAGAATGGGGATCCTTTCACAACCGGCCATCACACATTCCCGGCGTCAGTTGTAAAGAGATGATTGCTCCGAACCACCCGATCACATAGTCTTTGCGGTTTAGAAATAGAGTGAAGCTCCCTCTGCACCCTCCCATCAAATAGTCCTATTGACAGACATAACGAGAAATTCCTGAAACACTCTCCCAAATCACATTCCCTTGATCAGAATTTGAGTCAAAATCTCAAAGCACAGTTCCAGCACATACAAACAGCTTTAGACACAGAGTAAAGTTGCTTTCACACCGTCCAATTTCACTCTCCCGGGGTCAGACACAGAGCCAATCTCCCTCTTCACTCCCTCTCTCCCTCTCACCAATCACCAGTTTTTCAGCGTTCCTGTAGTCTCCAACAGTGTGTCTGTCTCAGGGATAATAAGTGTGTGTGAGAACACAGATAGAACAGAGGAGGGTGGGGGAGTGGAAAGAGGGCTGTGGAGGGGTGGTGAGTTTCCAGTCACTCTGAGGAAATGTTGTTAAACCAAACGACCGGCCTGTACACACAGAGACGTATTGAAGCTGAGAAGCGAGAAATCGATATCCGGTGGAAGTGAGCAGCAGTAACTCCAACGTTGTGCAAGGAGTTGACCACGTGTCTAACCCCGGGAGTGTGTGATGGGGGGGAGGGGGGAGAGTGGAGAGTCATTCACTCTGTTTCTGCCACCTGGATTGTGCAATGAGACGGTGTGCAGGGCGACTCACCATGTGTCTGACTGCAGGAGTGTGTGACGGTACGGTGTGGAGGGCGATTCCCTTTGTGCCTGACCTCGGTAGTATGTGATGGGACGGTATGGAGGGAGATTCACCCTGTGTCTGACCCCGGGAGTGTGTGATGGGACGTTGTGGAAGGACCTTGATTCTGTGTCTGACCCGTAGAGTGTGTGATGGGACGGTGTGGATGGAGATTACCTTTGTGTCTGACCCCGGGAGTTTGTGATCGGACGGCGTGGAGGGAGATTCACTCTGTGTCTGACACCGGGAGAGTGTGACGGGAGGGTGTGGAGGAAGATTCACTCTGTGTCTGACCGGGAGTGTGTGATGGGACGGTGCGGAGGGAGATTCACCCTGAGTCTGACCCCGGGAGTGTGTGATGGGACGTTGTGGAAGGACCTTGATTCTGGGTCTGACTCGTGGAGTGTGTGATGGGACGGTGTGGAGGGAAATTCAGACTGTGACTGACCCCAGGAGAATGTTACAGAACGTTATGGAGGGAGTTTCTCAGTGTGTCAGATCCCCGAAGTATGAAATGGGATGGAGAGGAGGGAGTGTTACTCTGGTGTGAATATATCACACATCTCAATTCCTCATTTGAACTTACTTCAAGACGCTTTGGAGCAGAGGTAGAACAATGTTGCTTTGCCCCATCGTCTGCTCTGAGAAATTGCAACAGTAAACAGTGAAGCTGACCCCTCAGCGTCAATTAGATCCGCGGGTAGACAGACACAGAATGGGCTTCGTCTTACATATGTCCATCACACTTACTGCGCGTCAGTTGTAAAGTGAAGATCCCTCCGAACCGTCCGGGTCCGGCGTGTAGAGAAAGAGTGAAGCTCCTTATGCACTCCCGATCAAATTATCCTGTTGTCAGACATACAGAGGAGTTCCTAACACACTCTCCCAAAACACCTTCCCGGGATCAGACACAGAGTCAGGATCCCAAAATAGAGTCCCAGCACATACTAACTGCGCTAGAAAACAGAGTAAAGTTGCTTCCACTCCGTCCAATTTCACACTCCCGGGGTCAGACACAGACTGAATCTCCCTCTTCACTCCCTCTCTCCCTCTCACCAATCACCAGTTTTTCAGCGTTCCTGTAGACTCCAACAGTGTGTCTGTCTCAGAGATAATAAGTGTATGTGGGAACAGAGATAGAACAGAGGAGGGTAGGGGAGTGGAAAGAGTGCTGTGGACAGATGGTGAGTTTCCAGTCAGTGGGAGGAAGGGGAGTGAAACCACACGACCGGCCTGTACATACAGAGACGTAGAGAAGTTCAGAAGCGAGAAATCGATATCCGGTGGAAAAGAGCAGCAGTAACTCCAACGTTTTGCAAGGAGTTGACCACGTGTCTGACCCCGGGAGTGTCTGATTGAACGGTATAGAACATAGAACAGAAAACGATAGAGCACAGTACTGGCCATTCGGCCCACAAAGTTGTGCCGACACTTATACCCTGCTTCCATATAAAACCCCACCTTAAATTCCCCGTAAACCTGACTAGTTGTCCACCACTGACTCAGGCAGTGCATTCCACGGTCTGAGTGGAAAAACCTTCCTCTAATATGCCCTTGCACTTTGCTCCCCTTACTTTAAAGCCATATCCTCTTGTATAGAGCAGTGGCGTCCTGGGGATGTGGCGCTGGCTATCCACTCTATCTTTCCCTCTTAATAACTTGTTCTCCTCTAACATGTCTCCTCTCATCCTACTTCTGTCCAGAGAGTAAAGCACTAGATCCCTTAATCTCTGCTCATAATGCATGCTGTCTAAACCAGGCAGCATCCTGATAAATATCCTGTGCATCCTTTCCACTGCTTCCACATTCTTCCTATAGTGAGGCGAGCAGAACTGGACACAGTACTCCAAGTGTGGGCTAACCTGTGTTTTACAGAGCTGCACTCTTAAACTCTGACCCTCGGCTTATGAAAACTAACACTTCATTGGCTGCCTTAACTACACTACCTACCCTTGAGGCAGCTTTCCGGGATCTGTGGACATGTACCCCCAGATCCCTCTGCTCCTCCACACTTCCATGTATCCTGCTATTTACATATCCTGACAACGAGGACTTAAAGTCGTAGCCAGAGGATCAGGAATGTTTTCCATCTTCTCGTGGAGCAGCCTGGGGACTATTCCTTCAGACCCCGGGGAATGATCCACACTAAATCATTTCAACAACGCCAACGCCTAATCTCACTTAATATCAACGTGCTCCAGAACATCAACCTCACTCATACTGTCCTCACCGGGAAAAGCTCTCTCACATTAGTGAATACCGTAGACAAGCAATTATTAATGACTATGCTCTATTCCACAGCTTCCAGGCACATCTTCCCACCTTTGTCTCTAATCGGACCTATCTTTACTCCTCTCATCTTTTTGTTCTTCACATATTTCAAGGATTCCTTGGAATTTTCATTTACCCTTCTCGCCAACGCCGTCTCATGCCCCCTTCGTACTCTCCTCAGTTCCTTGCTAAGCTCCTTTCCTGCTACCAAATATTTCTCAATAGACCCATCTGATCCTTGCTTCCTAAATCTCATGTGTGCTGCCTAATTCCACCTGACTAGATACCCCACCGCACTTGTCACCATCTGTCGCTCCCCACTTAAAATGTTCTCCGTCCTCTCTGTGTTTTTACCGTTTTCCATGAGGAAAATGGAGGCAGTTAAACTCGCTGTCTGAAACCGGTAGTGTGTGATGGGACGGCGTGGAGGGAGATTCAACATGTGTCTGACCCAGGGAGTGTGTGATGAGACAGTAAGGAGTGAGATCCAATGCTTTTCTGGCCCCGGGTGTGTGTAATTGGACGCTTTAGTGGGAGCTTCGCTCTGTGCCTGACAGCGGAAGTGTGTGATGGGAAGATGCTGACGGAAATTCACCATGTGTCTTACCCCAGGAGTGTATGCGGAGCAACAATATGTGCCTAACCTTTGGAATGTGGAATGGGACGGTGAGCAGGGAGATGATCAACATGATTCCGATCCCGGGAGTATTTGATCGAACGGTATGGAGGAAGTTACACCTTCTGTCTGACACCAGGAGTGAGCAATGGGATCCTGGGGATGGATCTTCACCATTTGTCTGACACAAGGCAGATTGTGATGGGACGGTATGCAGGGAGATTCACTCTGAGTCTGACCTCGGGAGTGCGTGATGCAACTGCCTGGAGGGCGAATCATTCTGTATCTGTTCCCGGGAGTGTGTGATGAGACGGTGTGGATGGAGTATCACTCTGTGTCTAACCCCGGGAGTTTGTGATGGGACGGTGTGGAGGGAGCTTCACTCTGTGTCTGACCCCGGGAGTGTGTGATGGAACGGTGTGGGGGGAGATTCACTCTGTGTCTGACCCCGGGAGTGTGTGATGGGACGTTGTGGAGGGAGATTCACCATGTGTATGACCCCGGGAGTGTGTGATGGAACGTTGTGGAGGGAGTTTCACCATGAGTCTGACCCCGGGAGTGTGTGATGGGACGGTGTGGAGGGAGATTCACTCTGTGTCTGACCACGGGAGTGTGTGATGGGACGGTGTGGAGGGAGATTCACTCTGTGTCTGACCCCGGGAGTGTGTGATGGAATGGTGTGGGGGCAGATTAACTCTGTGTCTGACCCCGGGAGTGTGTGATGGGACGGGTTGGAGGGAGCTTCAGTCTGGTGTGTATGTATCTTCTGTGTGGCTCGCACATACCTCTTCGTCTTTTGAATGTATTTCAAGACGCTTGAAAAGAGAGTTAGAACAGTGATGCCTCGTCCCATCGTCTTTTTCTGGAAAATAGGACCAATTTACAGTGAATCTCTCTCCAAACCGTCCATTACATCCACCACTATTCAGACACAGAATGGGGATCCTTCCAGAATCGGCCATCACGTTTTCCCGGCGTCAACTATAAAGAGAAGATCCCTCCGAACCGCCCGATCACAGAGACTTGACGGAATAGGGACAGAGTGATGCTCCCTCTGCACTCTCCAATCAAATCGTCCAGTTGACAGACATAAAGAGAAATTCGCGAAACACTCTCCTAAAACACATTCCCGGGATCAGACATGGAGTCAAGATCACAAAGCACAGTCCCAGCACAGAAAAACAGCGTTAGGCACAGAGTAAAGTTGCTTCCTCACCGTCTGATCTGAAACTCACGCGGTCAGACACAAAGTGTAGCTCCCTCCACACCGTCCCATCACACACTCCTGGGGTCAGACACAGAGTGAATCTCCCTCCACACCGTCCCATCACACACTCCCGGTGTCAGAGACAGACTGAATCTCCCTCCACACCGTCCCATCACACACTCAGGGGATCAGACACAGAGTGAATCTCCCTCCACACCGTCCTATGACACACTCCCGGGATCAGACACAGAGTGAATCTCCCTCCACACCGTCCCATCACACACTCCCGGGGTCAGACACAGAGTGAATCTCCCTTCACACCGTCCCATAAACAGACTCCGGGGGTCAGACACAGAGTGAATCTCCCTCCACACCGTCCCATTACACACTCCCGGGGTCAGACACAGAGTGAATCTCCCTCGACACGGTCCTATCACGCACTCCCGGGGTCAGACACAGAGTAAATCTCCCTCCACACCGTCCCATCACACACTCCCGGGGTCAGGCACAGAGTGAATCTCCCTCCACACCCTCCCATCACACACAGCACGGGTCAGACACAGAGTCTATCTGCCGGCCCACAGTCCGAGAACACAGCAACGGATGCAGAAAGAGAGTGAATCTCCCTCTTCACTTCCTCTCTCCCCTCTCACCAATCACCAGCATTCATCGTTCCTGTAATTTCCAACAGTTTGTCTGTCTCAGAGATAATATGTGTATTTGATACCAGATGTAGAACTGTGGAAGGAGTTGGAGGAGAGAGAGTGCTGCGGAGGGGTGTGACTTTGCAGTCAGACTGCAAAGGCTGGAAGCGTTGAGAAACCACACGACTGACCTGTGCTCGCAGAGACGTAGAGAAACTGAGATCGATATCCGGTGGAAGTGAGCAGAAATAACGCTAACGCTGTGGAGGGAGCTTTTCTCTGTGCCTGACTCCGGGTGTGTGTGATGGGACGGTGTGGAGGAGATTCACTCTGTGTCTGACCCCGGGAGTGTGTGATGGGACGGTGTGGAAGAGATTCACTCTGTGTCTGACCCCGGGAGTGTGTGATGCGACGGTGTGGAGGGAGATTCACTCTGTGCCTGACCCCGGGGGTGTATGATGGGACGGTGTGGAGGGAGCTTCACTCTGTGCCTGACCCAAGGAGTGTGTGATGGGACGGTGTGGAGGGAGCTTCACTCTGTGCCTGACCCCAGGAGTGTGTGATGGGACGGTGTGGAGGGAGATTCACTCAGTGTCTGACCCCGGGAGTGTGTGATGGGACGGTGCGTAGGGATATTCACCATGTGTCTGACCCCGGGAGTGTGTGATGCGACGGTGTGGAGGGATATTCACCATGTGTCTGACACCGGGAGTGTGTGATGGGACGGTGCGTAGGGATATTCACCATGTGTCTGACCCCGGGAGTGTGTGATGCGACGGTGTGGAGGGATATTCACCATGTGTCTGACCCCGGGAGTGTGTCATGGGACGGTATGGAGGGAGTTTCACTCTGTGTCTGACCCCGGGAATGTGTGATGGGACGGTGTGGAGGGAGATTCACTCTGTGTCTGACTCCCGGCAGTGTGATGGGACTGTGTGGGGGGAGATTCACTCTGTGTCTGACTCCGGGCAGTGTGATGGGAATATGTGGAGGAGATTCACCCTGTGTCTGACCTCGGGATTGTGTCGTGGAACCGTGTGGAGGGAGCTTCTCAGTGTGACAGACACAGGGAGTGTGTGATGGGACGGTGTGGAGGGAGCTTCACTCAGTGTCTGACGCCAAGATGACTGTGTGGAGAGAGCTTCAATATGTGTCCTACCTTAGGAAGTGTGATGAGACGGTGAGGGGGGAGCTTCAACATGATTCTGATCCCGGGAATGTGTGATCGGACGGTATGGAGGGAGTTGCACCCTGTGTCTGTCACCGGGTTTGTGTGTTGGGACGTTGTGAAAGGAGCTTCACTCTGAGACTGACCCCGGGAGTGTGTGATGGGACGGTGTTGAGGGAGCTTCGCTGTGTGACTGGCCCCTGGATTACGTGATGGGATGGTATGGAGTGAGCTTCTCTATGGGTCTGATCGCCGAATTATGAAAAGGGATGGAGTGGAGGGAGCTTCAGTCTGTTGTAGTTCACACATACCTCTTCCTCTTTTGAACTTATTTCAAGACGCTTTGAAGCTGAGTTAGTACAATGCTGTTTCGGCCCATCGTCTGCTCTGGAAAATAGGACCAATGAACAAAGAATCTCTCTGAACAGCGTCCATTACATCCGCCTGTAGTCAGACACGGATGAGGGAATCGTTCCCACCGGCCGATCACACATTCACTGCTTCAGTTCAAAAGTGTAGATATACTCCTCCCGTCCGATTTCACAGACTCGATGGGTTGGAGACAGAGTGAAACTCCCTCTGCACTGCCCCGTAAAATAATCCTGTTGTCAAACATAAAGAGAAGATCCCAAAACACTTTTTCCAAAACTCATTCCGGGTTCAGACAGAGTCAAGATCCCAAAGCACAGTCCTAGCTCGAACAAACAGCTTTAGACACAGAGTAAAGTTGCTTCCACACCGTCCCATCTCACACACCAGGGGTTAAGCACAGAGTAAAACTCCCATCACATACGCCCGGGCCAGACTCTGAGTAAAATACCCTCCACACCGTCCCGTCACACACACACCCCATATCAGACGCAGAGTGAAGATTTCCTGCGCACTGTCCCACCACCCTATTCCCGGATCAAACACAGCATTAAGCTCCCGTCCACACTGCCCCATCACACACACCCGGGAAAAGACACAGAATGAAGTTCCCTCCCCTCCGTCTAATCACCCGGTCCCGGGGTCAGACACAAAGTTAATCTGCCGCCTCACAATCCGATAACACAGTAACGGTTTCAGAAACATAACGAATCTCCCTTTTCTCTCCCTCTCACCAATCACCAGTTTTTCACTTCCTGTCGACTCCAACAGTGTCCCTCTCAGAGAAAATACGTGTGTGAGACCAGAGGTAGAACAGTGGAGAGAGGGGGAGGGCAGCTCGGGTTGTGGAGGGGTGTGACTTTGCAGTCAGACTGCAAAGGCTGGAAGCGTTGAGAAACCACACGACTGGCCTGTGCTCGCAGAGACGTAGAGAAACTGAGATCGATATCCGGTGGAAGTGAGCAGAAATAACAACAACGCTGTGGAGGGAGCTTTACTCTCTGTCTGACCTTGAGACCGTGTGACTGGATGGTGTGGAGAGAGCTTCACTCTGTGCCTGACTCCGGGAGTGCGAGATGGGATGGTGTGGAGGGAGCTTCACCATGTGTCTGACCCCGGGTGTGTGTGATGGGACGGTGTGGAGGGAGATTCACTCAGTGTCTGACCCCGGGAGTGTGTGATGGGACGGTGTGGAGGGAGATTCACCATGTGTCTGACCCCGGAGGTGTGTCATTGGACGGTGTGGAGGGAGATTCACACTGTGTCTGTCCCCGGTAGTGTGTGATGGGACGGTGTGGAGGGAGATTCACTCTGTGTCTGACTCCGGGCAGTGTGATGGGACTGTGTGGGGGGAGATTCACTCTGTGTCTGACTCCGGGCAGTGTGATGGGACTCTGTAGAGGAGATTCACTCTGTGTCTGACCTCGGGATTGTGTCGTGGAACCGTGTGGTGGGAGCTTCTCAGTGTGACAGACACAGAGAGTGTGTGATGGGACGGAGTGGAGGGAGCTTCACTCTGTGTCTGACGCCAGTATGACTGTGTGGATAGAGCTTCAATATGTGTCCAACCTTAGGAAGTGTGATGAGACGGTGAGGGGGGAGCTTCAACATGATTCTGATCCAGGGAATGTGTGATCGGACGGTATGGAGGGAGTTGCACCCTGTGTCTGTCACCGGGTTTCTGTGTTGGGACGTTGTGAAAGGAGCTTCACTCTGTGTCTGACCCCGGGAGTGTGTGATGGGACGGTATGGAGGGAGCTTCGCAGTGTGACTGGCCCCGGGATTACGTGATGGGATGGTATGGAGTGAGCTTCTCTATGGGTCTGATCGCCGAATTATGAAAAGGGATGGAGTGGAGGGAGCTTCAGTCTGTTGTAGTTCACACATACCTCTTCCTCTTTTGAACTTATTTCAAGACGCTTTGAAGTTGAGTTAGTACAATGCTGCTTCGGCCCATCGTCTGCTCTGGAAAATAGGACCAATGAACAAAGAATCTCTCTGAACAGCGTCCATTACATCCGCCTGTAGTCAGACAGGGATTAAGGAATCGTTCCCACCGGCCGATCACACATTCCCTGCTTCAGTTCAAAAGTGTAGATATACTCCTCCCGTCCGATTTCACAGACTCGATGGGTTGGAGACAGAGTGAAACTCCCTCTGCACTGCCCCGTCAAATAATCCTGTTGTCAAACATAAAGAGAAGATCCCAAAACACTTTTTCCAAAACTCATTCCGGGATCAGACAGAGTCAAAATCCCAAAGCACAGTCCTAGCTCGAACAAACAGCTTTAGACACAGAGTAAAGTTGCTTCCACACCGTCCCATCTCACACACCAGGGGTTAAGCACAGAGTAAAACTCCCATCACATACGCCCGGGGCCAGACTCTGAGTAAAATACCCTCCACACGGTCCCGTCACACACACACCCCATATCAGACGCAGAGTGAATCTCCCTCCACACCGTTCCATCACACACTTGCGGTGTCAGACACGGAGTGAAGATTTCCTGCGCACTGTCCCACCACCCTCTTCCCGGATCATTAAGCTCCCGTCCACACCGCCCCATCACACACACCCGGGATCAGACACAGAATGAAGTTCCCTCAACACCGTCTAATCACACGGTCCCGGGGTCTGACACAAAGTTATTCTGCCGCCTCACAATCCGATAACACAGTAACGGTTTCAGAAACAGAACGAATCTCCCTTTTCTCTCCCTCTCACCAATCACCAGTTTTTCACTTCCTGTCGACTCCAACAGTGTCTCTCTCTCAGAGATAATACGTGTGTGAGACCAGAGCTAGAACAGTGGAGAGAGTGGGAGGGCAGCTCGGGCTGTGCAGGGGGTGTGACTTTGCAGTCAGCGGCTGGAAGCGTTGAGAAACCACACGACTGACCTGTGCTCGCAGAGACGTAGAGAAACTGAGATCGATATCCGGTGGAAGTGAGCAGAAATAACACCAACGGTGTGGAGGGAGCTTTACCCTCTGTCTGACCTTGAAACCTTGTGACTGGACGGTGTGGAGGGAGTTTCAATCTGTGTCTGACCCCGGGAGTGTGTGATGGGACGGTGTGGAGGGAGTTTCAATCTGTGTCTGACCCCGGGAGTGTGTGATGGGACGGTGTGGAGGGAGATTCACTCTGTGTCTGACCCCGGGAGTGTGTGATGGGACGGAGTGGAGGGAGATTCACTCTGTGTCTGACCCCGGGAGTGTGTGATGGGACGGTGAGGAGGGAGATTCACTCCGTGTCTGACCCCGAGAGTGTGTGATGGGACGGTGTGGAGGGAGCTTCACTCTGTGTCTGACCCCGGGAGTGTGTGATGGGACGGAGTGGAGGGAGATTCACTCTGTGTCTGACCCCGGGAGTGTGTGATGGGACGGTATTGAAAATAAAAAAGAAAAAGTTACAGCATTACAGGCTCACCCGCCCACAATGTTGTGCCGTCCCTCCGCACCGTCCCTTCACACAGTCCCGCAGTAAGGCACAGAGTGAATCTCCGTCCACACCGTCCCATCACACACTTCTGGGGTCAGACACAGAGTGAATCTCCCTCCACTCCTTCCGCTCACACAGTCCTGGGATCAGACACAGAGTGAATCTCGCTCCTCTCCGTCCCCTTTCACATTCCCGGTGTCAGACACAGAGGGAATCTCCCTCTACAGCGTCCCATCACACACTCCCGGGGTCAGACACAGAGTGAATCTCCCTCCGCACCGTCCCATCACACAATTCTGGGATCAGACACAGAGTGAATCTCCCTCCACTCCTTCCGCTCACACAGTCCTGGGATCAGACACAGAGTGAATCTCGCTCCTCTCCGTCCCCTTTCACATTCCCGGTGTCAGACACAGAGTGACTCTCCGTCCACACCGTCCCATCACACACTTCTGTGGTCAGACACAGAGTGAATCTCCCTCCACTCCGTCCCTTAGCACATTCCCGGTGTCAGACACAAAGTGAATCTCCCTCAACTCCTTCCGCTCACACAGTCCTGGGATCAGACACAGAGTGAATCTCGCTCCACTCCGTCCCCTCACACATTCCCGGTGTCAGACACAGAGTGAATCTTCCTCCGCACCGGCCCATCACACACTCCCGGGGTCAGACACATAGTGAATCTCCCTCGACACCGTCCCATCACACACTCCCGGGTCAGAAACAGAGTGAATTTCCCTCCACACCGGCCCATCACACACTCCCTGTCTCGAAACACACGATCTCGAAACACACTTCAGAGGTCAGACAAGCGTGATTGTCTCTGGGATCTCTCCCATCACATACTCCGGCAATCAGACACATAGTGACGCCCTTTCCATTTCGTCCCATCAGACATTCCCGGAGTGAGACATAGATTGAATCTGTACTGCCCCGACTCGGTCTCCAGTGGTAACACTGGGAGTGAACACCACCCCCCCCCCCCCCCACGCTGACCCGTCGCAGACTCCCCCGGTCAAACGCAGAGTGAATTTCCCTCCGTACCTTCTCTTTACACACTCCCGATGTGAATCATAGAGTGACGCTTAATCTCTCCATGCCTGCACAGTGACACGGAGCTGGTTAAAAAATGTGATGTAGCCTCACCTCTTCTGCTGGCCAAAAATTTACACATTTGAGCCTTGGTTTAATTGACAGATATGTATTAAGATACATAGAAAACCTACAGCACTATACAGGCCACTCCCCCACAAAGTTGTGCCGAACATGTCCCTGCTTTAGAAATTACTAGGCTTACCTATAGCCCTCTGTTTTACTGAGCTCCATGCACCTATCTAAGCCTCTTAATAGACCCTATCGTATCGCCCCGACCACCGTTGCCGGCAGCCCATTCCACGGACTCAAAACCCTCTGCGTATAAACATTTACCCTTGACATCTCCTCTGTACCTATTACCCAGCATCATCAACCTGTGTCGTCTTGTGGCAACCATTTCAGCCCTGGGAAAAAGGCTCTGACTATCCACAAGATCAATGCCTCGCATCATCTTATACACCTGTATGAGGTCACCTCTCATCCCCCGTCACTCCAACGAGAAAAGGCCGAGTTCGCGCATCCTATTATCATAAGGCTTGCTCCTCAATCCAGGCAACATCCTTGTAAATCACTTCTGCACCCTTTATTTGGCTCCCACATCCTTCCTGTAGTGTGGCGACCGGAACTGACCACAGTACTCCAAGTGGGGTCTGAACGGGGTCGTATGTAATGAGTTTTTGCTACAACAAGTGTATGGGACATTGGAAAAAATGTTGAATTTCCCCATGGGGATGAATAAAGTATCTATCTATCTATCTATCTAGAGCTGCGACATCACGTCTCGGCTCATAAATTCATTTCACGATTGATAAAGGCTAATACACCGTATGACTTCATAACCACAGAGTCAACCTGCGCAACTGCTTTGAGCATCCTACGGAATCGGACACCAACATCCCTCTGATCCTCCGACACTGCCAAGAGACTTAACATTAATACTATATTCTGCCATCGTATTTGACCTACCAAAATGAACCACTTCACAGTTATCTGGGTTGAACGCCATCAGCCACTTCTAAGCCCTGTTTTGCATCTTATCAATGGTCCGCTGTAACCTCGGACAGCCCTCCATACTATCTACAGCACCTCCAACCTCTGCGTGATCAGTAGATTTACTAAGCTATCACTCCACTTCCTCATTCAAGTTATTTATGAAAAATCACAAAGAGTAAGGATCCCAGAACAGATCACTGAGACACCCCACTGGTGACGGACCTCTTTGCAGAATATGCCCCTTTTCCAAACCCTCTTTGCCTGATGTGGACAATCCAGTTCTGTATCCAGAAATCAATGTCCACTTGGATCCTCTGCCTCCTTACTTTCTTAATAAGCCTTGCATGGGGTACCTTATCAAATGCCTTGCTGAAATCCATATACACTACATTCACTGCTCTTCGTTCATCAATGTGTTTAGTCACATCCTCAGAAAACAAACAAAAAAAATCTGTCAGGCTCCTAGAGCATGACCTGCCCTTGACAAAGCCATGCTGACTACTCCTCATCATATTATAACTCTCCAAATGTTCATAAATTCAGCCTCTCAGGATCTTCTCCATCAACTTACCAAGCACTGAGGTAAGACTCACTTGTCTATAATTTCCTGGGCTTTCCTTTCCTGAATAAAATAGCAACATTTGCAACCATCTGGAACCTCTGCCGTCCCTACCGATGATGCAAAGCTCATCGCCAGAGGCTCGGCAATCTGCTCCCTCGCCTCCCACAGTAGCCTGGATCACTGGGACCTCTTTTGGGGCTGGTGTGATCTGCAGAAGATGGACGGGTTGCACTCAAATCCAAGGGGCACCAATATCCTGGCGGGGAGGTTTGCTCAGTCTACTGGGGATAGTTTATACTACAATTGTTGGGGGGGTGGGGGGAGCTGTGTTGGGAACAGAACTGAAGAGACTGAGGAAGAGGTGGTTGACTCAAAAATAGAGGAAGCTTGCAGACAGTGTGTGAGGGAGGATAGGCAGCTGTTAGAGAGGCAAGCACACAGACCGACGTTTTGAGATTTGTCTACTTTAACGCAAGTGGTATTGTGAACAAAGCAGATGAGCTTACAGCGTAGATCATTATTTGGAGCTACGATGTGGTGGCCATACAGAGACTTGGATGGCTCAGGAACAGGTTTGGTTACTTCAAGTGCTGGGATTTAGATGGTTCAGAAAGGACAGGGAGGGAGGCGAAAGAGGTGTGGGCGTGACACTGTTGATCAGCGATAGAGTCACGGCTTCAGAAAAAATGGACGCCACGGAGAGATTGTCTACGGAGACTATGTGGGTAGAGGTTAGGAACAGGAAGGGGTCAATAACTTTACAGGGTTTTCCTGAAAGGCCGCCCAATGGTAAAAGGGATATCGTGGAGCAGATGGGGAAATATATCTTGGAAATGTGTCATAATAACAGAGACGTCATGATGGGAGATTTTAAATTCCCAAATATCTATTGGCATCCCCCTAGAGCAGGGGTATTTAAATGGGGTGGATTTTGTTAAGCGTGTTCAGAAAGGTTTATTAACAGAATATGTGGATAGGCCTACAAGAGGAGAGACTGTACTTGATTTGGAATTGGGAAATGAACTTGGTCAGGTGTCATATCTCTCAGTGGGAGAGCATTTTCGAGATATTGATCATAATTCTATCTCATTTACAATAGCATTGGAGAGAGTTTGGAACAGACAAGTTAGAAAAGCGTTTAATTGGGGTAAGGGGAATAATGAGGCTATCAGGCAGGAAATTAGCAGCTTAAATTGGGAACAGATGCTCTCAGGGAAAAGTACGGAAGAATTGTGGCAAATATTCATGGATTATTTGTGTGGGGTTCTGCACACGTACCTTCCAATGAGACAGGGAAGTTATGGTGACGTGCAGGAGCCGTGGCGTATAAATGCTGTAATATATCTAGTCAAAAAGAACCGAAAATATTACAAAAACCTCAGAGATCTATGTAATGTTAGAGATCTAGAAAATTATACGGCTAACAGGAAGGAGATTAAGGAGGAAATTAGGAGATCCAGAAGGGGCCCTGAAAAGAACTTTGGCGGGCAGAATTAAAGAAAATCCCAAGGCATTCTATAAGTATGTGAAGAGAAAGATAAGAAGTTAAAGAATAGGACCTATCAAGTGTGACGGTTGGAAAGTGTGTATGGAAGCGGGGTAGACAGCAGAGGTACTCAAGTTGGATAAGTCGCTGGGACCGGATGAGATGAACCCCAGGCTACTATGGGAGGCGAGGGAGGAGATTGCGGAGCCTTTATCGATAATCTTTGCATCACCAGTGGGGAAGGGAGAATTTTCGGATGGTGGATAGTATTCCTTTATTCAAGAAAGGGAGTTGAGAGAGCCCAGGAAATTATA
The DNA here is from genome assembly GCF_048418815.1 of Hemitrygon akajei. Lineage (NCBI taxonomy): Eukaryota > Metazoa > Chordata > Chondrichthyes > Myliobatiformes > Dasyatidae > Hemitrygon > Hemitrygon akajei. The sequence continues at coordinate 1,793,766 of NW_027331929.1, forward strand.
GATCAGTGAGTCTTACTTCAGTGCTTGGTGATGGAGAAGATCCTGAGAGGCAGGATTTATGAATATTTGGAAAGGTATAACATGATAAACAATAGTCCGTATGGCTTTGTCAAGGGCAGGTCCTGCTTCCGAGCCTGATTGAATTTTTTTGAGAATGGATTAAACACATTGATGAAGGAAGATTAGTAGATATAGTGTATATGGATTTCAGTAAATCATGTGCCAAGGTACGCCACGCAAGGCTTATTGAGAAAGTAAGGAAGCATGGGATCCAAAGGGAAATTGCTTTGCGAATCCAGAACTGACTTGCCCACAGAAGGCAAAGAGTGCTTGTAGACGAAGTCACATTCTGCATGGAGGTCGGTAACCAGTGGAGTGCCTCAGGGATCTGCTCTGGGACCCTTACTCTTCGTGACTTTTATCAATGACCTGGACGAGGAAGTGGCGGGATGGGTTAGTAAGTTTGCTAGTGACGCAGAGGTTGGAGGTGTTGAGGATAGTGTAGAGGGCTGTCAGAGTTTACAGCGGGACATTGATGGGATGCAGAGCTGTGCTGAGAAGTGGCAGATGATGTTCAACTCAGATAGTTGTAAAGTTGTTCATTTTGGTAGGAGAAATCTGATGGTGGAATATAGTATTAATGGTAAGAATCTTGGCAGTGTGGAGAATCAGAGGGAACTTGGTGTCTGTGTCCAGAGGACGCTCAACACAGCTGCGGAGGTTGGCTCCGTGGTTAAGAAGTCATAAGGTGTATTAGTCTTCATCAATCGTGGATTTGAATTTAGGAGCCGAGAGGTAATGTTGCAGCTGTATAGGACCCTGGTCAGACCCCACTTGGAGTATTGTGCTCAGTTCTGTCGCCTCACTATATGAAAGACGTGGAATCCATAGAAAGGGTGCAGAGGAGATTTACAAGAATGCTGCCTGGATTGGGGAGCACGCCTTATGAAAACAGGTTGAGTGAACTCGAACTTTGCTCCTTGGAGCGACGGAGGATGAGAGGTGACCTGATAGAGGTGTATAAGATGATGAGAGGCATTGATCGTGTGGGTAGTCAGAGGCTGTTTCCCAGGGTTGAAATGGTTGCCACAAGAGGACACATATTTAGGGTGATGGGGAGTAGTTAAGTTTTTTAAGCAGAGAGTGGTGAGTGCGTGGAATGAGCTGCCGACAACGGTTGTGGAGGCGGACAAGATAGCGGCCTTTAAGGAACTTTTAGATAGGTACATGGAACTTAGTAAAATAGAGAGCTATAGGTAAGTCTAATTATTTCTAAGATAGGGACATGTTCGTCACAACGTTGTGGGCCGAAGTGCCTGTATTGTGTTGTATGGTGTCTATGTTTCTAAATCAGAATCTCTGTTTCCTGCTCCACGCATTTATCTTCCAGTTCACTCTATCCCTACACTCACTGTCACGTGCCACCGGCAGTAATCCCGAGATCACTACCTGTGCGGTCCTGCTTGTCAACTTCCTTCCTAACTCCCTGTAGTCTGTTGTCACGACCGCTTCCCGTTTTCTAGCTTTGTCATTGGTCGTCTGGCTGGTCTCCCTCCCACTGCAAAATGTTGTGGACGTGGTGATCTCCATGAACTGGTGACGGAGATCGCTGTGCATTGCTTTAAGAACAGATAGTTCAGTGTTGAGCGCAGAAAGATTCTTGAGACGTGCTCGCTCGGGAGATCTAGGTGGGAATTTTTGTATTAAAGGGTTGAGTTTAACTGGTGTACCTGCAGTTGAAATTGGTGCTGTGTCCTGTTCATCTCGCGTGATTCTTTTCCCAAAGGAGCTGGTAGTTTCGTTGGGGGTAATCTCAGACTGACGAATATGTGATAGTGAGAGAGATGGTGCAGGATGTTTAGAGTTTACAGTGTGCCACCGTCACGCTACTGATCGCGTCACAGTTTAGTATGTCAGTGTCACGGTGAAGAGTGTAACAGAGAAGGGCGTAGGTGCCACCTTTAGGTACGCGTCTGTGTCACGCTGAGGAGTATACCAGTGTCCCAGCGACGTTTTTGATGATGTCACTGTGTGGGCTGCATGAGTATCACGGTGATGGATGATTCCGTGTCACAATGAGATTCACGTCGGTGTTTCAGTGAG
>NW_027331929.1:1798368-1880176 GCF_048418815.1 Hemitrygon akajei
GGAGATGTTCAGAACCTGGTGATAAATATCCGGTGGAAGGGGGGTGGTGTAACACCACTCGTTATAATTTCCTGATAAGTGAGGCGAATGGGGTGGTGACGGAGATGGGGATAATGTTAGGGGGTTAAGCAGATAATGGGGACAGGGAGGGGCACAAGGAAGGTAGGGGATAAAGGAGAAGGGAAGTTCGTCGGGGAGGGAATGAGTGACGTTGATGGGGGTTGCCTGTAAGGGAGGGAGGGCTTATAATAACGGGATGAGTGTAGTGTCGGTAAGGTGTGACAGAGACAGGGGGCAGTGTAGGAGAAGGATTGGTTGACGAACACTGGGTGGGGTCAAGCGATGCAGCGAGTCAGGGAGACGGGGAGGGGCGCAGTGAAGGTATGGGATAACGAAGACGGGTAAGTGTGCAGGGAAGGGATGGTGTCACAGAGACAGGGTAGATTGTTAGGTAGAGAGGGGTGATGAAGACGCGAGTGGTGTAGTGGAGGGGTCAGTGACAGGACGAGGAGTGTATAGGTGAGGGGGTGTTTGACGGAGTCGTGGATTTTTATTAGAGGGAGAGTGTTATGCACACAGCGATGAGGAGTGTAGTATGTGAGGGGTGTGTGACGGAGTCGTGGATTTTTATTAGAGGGAGAGTGTCATGCACACGGCGATGAGGAGTGTAGTATGTGATGGGGTGTGTGACGGAGTCGTGGATTTTTATTAGAGGGAGAGTGTCATGCACACGGCGATGAGGAGTGTAGTATGTGATGGGGTGTGTGACGGAGTCGTGGATTTTTATTAGAGGGAGAGTGTTTTGCACACGGCGATGAGGAGTGTAGTATGTGATGGGGTGTGTGACGGAGTCGTGGATTTTTATTAGAGGGAGAGTGTTTTGCACACGGCGATGAGGAGTGTAGTATGTGAGGGGGTGTGTGACGGAGTCGTGGATTTTTATTAGAGGGAGAGTGTCATGCACACGGCGATGAGGAGTGTAGTATGTGATGGGGTGTGTGACGGAGTCGTGGATTTTTATTAGAGGGAGAGTGTTTTGCACACGGCGATGAGGAGTGTAGTATGTGATGGGGTGTGTGACGGAGTCGTGGATTTTTATTAGAGGGAGAGTGTTTTGCACACGGCGATGAGGAGTGTAGTATGTGAGGGGGTGTGTGACGGAGTCGTGGATTTTTATTAGAGGGAGAGTGTTATTCACACGGCGATGAGGAGTGTATAGGTGACGGGGTGTGTGACGGAGTCGTGGATTTTTATTAGAGGGAGAGTGTTATGCACACGGCGATGAGGAGTGTAGTATGTGAGGGGGTGTGTGACGGAGTCGTGGATTTTTATTAGAGGGAGAGTGTTATTCACACAGCGATGAGGAGTGTAGTATGTGAGGGGGTGTGTGACGGAGTCGTGGATTTTTATTAGAGGGAGAGTGTTATTCACACGGCGATGAGGAGTGTATAGGTGAGGGGGTGTGTGACGGAGTCGTGGATATTTTTTTAGAGGGAGAGTGTTATGCACACGGCGATGAGGAGTGTAGTATGTGAGGGGGTGTTTGACGGAGTCGTGAATGTATTTTTAGAGGGAGAGTGTTATGCACACGGCGATGAGGAGTGTAGTATGTGAGGGGGTGTGTGACGGAGTCGTGGATGTTTTATTAGAGGGAGAGTGTTATGCACACGGCGATGAGGAGTGTAGTATGTGAGGGGTGTGTGACGGAGTCGTGGATTTTTATTAGAGGGAGAATGTTATGCACACAGCGATGAGGAGTGTATAGGTGAGGGTGTGTTTGACAGAGTCGTGGATTTTTATTAGAGGGAGAGTGTTATTCACACGGCGATGCGAATTTCGTGTTGCAGTGCAGGGTCTGTCAGTGAGTCCGTGTCACCATGAGGGGCGTGTTCGTGTCACGACGAGTGTTGTGTGGGTGAAACACTGTAAGAGGTTTTTCAGCGTCCCTTTGAAGGTGCCTTCTGTGTGTTTCTTTATCATAGCCTATGCCGTCCGTGAATTGGTCCTTCCCTCTGTCGATATACGTCAAATTCCTTGTTCCACCCAGCACCGCCACCTCCCACTCTTCCCACCCAGTGAATAGAAATCGCTCTCTTCCCTTTCTACCGAGCAGAGAACGTAAATCACAGAGCAGAACAGACGCTTCGGCCGAAATATTTGTGATATGCCAAATAAACTAAATCCTTTCTGTCGACACAATATCCGTCCCCCATCAAACCCTGCACACCAACGTGCCTGTTGAAGAGCCACTTAAATTCCTCTATGGATTTCAGTCCACCACCAGCGCTGGCAGCGCGTTCCCATCACACACCGATCTCTGTGAGAAAAACAACACTTGCCACACTCACCTCCCGGGAACATACCTACTCTCACCTGAATGCGGGAACTCTGGAATAAGAACTTTCGCTCTTCTTATTACACGCTGTCTGGTCTATTTACGTCTCGTTGTAACATAAACCTCAATACTTCCTGCATTGAAACGTTCTCAGCTCATCAAATGTGTCCCAGCAGGCTCAATCATTTGTTTCCTGAATTTATCTGAGGTCTTTACAACATCTGTCCAAACAGTGACTCCACTGTCTGTTAAGGCTTTCGGGTTTTCATCCCCCTGCAATTTAAGCACCACACTGACCTCTTTTTACTGGCAAACCTTCCCGCTGGGATATTAGTTCCACTCCTGTTCAGGTGTAAACTGAGAGAGTTTCTCGATGGCGGAGGAAATGAAGGAGCTGTACAACGTGGGGCGGTGTGGCGCGGCCGACAGACCGGACTCGGTGCTGCCCCCCAGCGTTTTCTCGGCAGAAAACAAGTTCAGTTGTTGCAGATCTTGGTGGCGCGCGCGCGCGTCCGTGTGCGCGCATGTACATAATGCATTTAAGTTATTTTACTGATATCCCACATATGCTTGCTATCTTTTTATTTTATACATAGTATGTGTGCTTTGTGCCTCGTGTCACAGCTGGTATTGTGTTTAGAAGCTTGGTCCTGGCTGTATTTATGGGCGTACATGTTTGATGGAATTGCAATTAAACTTAAATTGCAACCGTCTCCTCTGTTGAGTTCGCACCTTCCGAGGGAAATAGTCCAGTGACTATCTCGTTCCAACCCGAACTCTTTCGCTGCATTTTAAACTGAATGTTCTTTCCAATTTTGGCCACACCTCCATCTATATAAGTTTGAAGAACCGGCTCCCTATTCCCACCTATACACTGGTGATGATAACGTCCGCATACCATCGAGGAATCTCGTTCTCTACATCAGAACCGTTTTTCCGTTCCCCTAGCAAAGACAACCCTATCGATTCAGGTCGCCACATTTCGCACGCCTCCTGTTGAGCCACAGAACCGATAATAAAAACTTTCACAATAGGAAGCTCACAGTCAATACCAGGAATGTTAAACTCACCCGATGTCACAACCTGATGTCACTTACAACAGACTGCGAACTCTCCACATGTTTGTTCCTCTAAATCCCCAGACTGTTCGGTGTTCGAGAATGGAGCCACATTGACGAGTTCATACCTTTCTAATTCCTCAGCGCCAGCTTTAAAGCCTCGACCCAGCCTAAATTGTAAATGCAGTAGCACGGCTAAAACAGCGGTACACTGGAACGTTGAGCCAACAGACCTGCCCCGCCTACAACCCAGTCTTACTAATGGCTAAACTATCATCTTTCCAGTCGTTGTCCCCTATCCTGAGCTGATCTGCCTTTCGTGCAGTACTTACTGCTTTGAGATGAACGCAGCTCAGAGGATGAGACGCAACGGGCTCAACGTTTTGCTCGCTGACTTTGTCTGACGTCTTAACAACATCTCTCCCAACAATGACTCCACTATCTGTTCAAACATTCTGGTTATCATCCCCCTGCAATTCTACCTTAAACAGCACAACGACCCTGTTTTTAGTGGCAAACCTTCCCGCTGGGATATTAGTGCCACTCCGGTTCAGATGTAAACTGAGAGAGTTACTCGATGGCGGAGACAATTAAGGAGCTGCACAACGTGGGGCGGTGTAGTGCGGCCGAGAGGCGGGACATTGTGCTGTCTCCCAGCGTTCGCTCGGCAGAAGACACAGCTCAGTTTCTGTAGTTTGTAGATTTCGGTGACTTTTAAAGTGCCGAGGACTACAAGCTGATTATATATATGTGCTGACACGCGCGTGTGCTTGTGTGCGCGTGTATATAAAGCGAGAAAGTATTTACTGATATCCTACAAATGCTTGCTATCTTTCTATTTTATATACATTATGTGTGCTTTGTGCCGCGTGTGACAGATGGGATTTTGTTTAGCAGCTTGGCCCTGGCGGCCATGTGTGATGGAATTGCAATTAAACTTAAATTGAATTGAATTGAATTGAAATGAAATGAATCCGTCTTCTCTGTACAGGTCGCACCTTCCGAGGAAGAGAGCCCAGTGATTCACATATCTGAAGCACTCGTTCCAACCCTAACATTTTACCCACATTTTAAACTGAGTGTTCTTTCTAATTTTGTCCACAGCTGCACATACATAGGTTTGCAGAACCGGCTCCTTTTTTCTATCAATATACTGGCGACGATAATGGCCGCATACCATCGAGGAATCTCGTTCTCGTCCACAGTAACTTTTATTCCGTTCCCCTAACAACGACAATCCCATCGATACAGCTCGTCAGATATCACCCCCTATTCCCTGCTGAGCCACAGAACCATAGTCAGTGTCAGAGACCTGACCGGTGAGTCTTTCCCCTGCTTGGTCATTTCTACCTGTCTCCTCCCATCCAGAAGTATCCAAAGTGGTCTACCTGTCATTGAGCGGGTTGGCCACAAGGGGTCTCTGCACCGGCTCTGGCTGTTTAACCCCTTTCACCTACCTTTCTGTCACCTAGTTTCCTGTATTCTACACATTGGGTGTAATTACCTCTCTATATGTGCTCCCTATCAACCCCTCAGCTTCCCGAATGTTTCCGAGTTCATCCAGTTTCAGTTCCAACTCTGTAACACAGTGTGTTAGAAGATGCATCTGGATGATCTTCTTACAGGTGAAGTTGTCAGGAACTCTTGACGTCTCCCTGCCTTCCCACTTCTCGCAAAGGAGTATTCAATTCTCCTGTCAGACATTACTACTCTGACTGTGGGATTATAAAGAAAGAAACAATAATTAAACTGAAAACAAATCAACCAACGGTTCTGTGCCTTCTCTCACCGAAGAATCTCCTCCTTGATTCATCAAAGAGATAAACACTCTGACTTCCACTCAAACCCAATTCCAGCCTCTAGTCCGGCTCATCACACACACACACACACACACACACACACACACACACACACACACACACACACACACACACACACACACACACATACTAGAAGGTTAAGGGGTGACTTGATACAGGTATTTAAAATTATAAGGGGGATAGATCGAGTTGACGTGGACAGGCTTTTTCCATTATGAGTAGGGGAGATTCAAGCAAGAGGAGCGGAAAAAAATTAGGGGTAACACGAGGGGTAACTTCTTTACTCAAAGAGTGGTAGCTGTGTGGATCGAACTTCAGGTAGAAGTGGTAGAAGCAAGTTCGATACTGTCATTTAAAGTACAATTGGATAGGCATATGGACAGCTATGGAATGGAGGGTTATGGGCTGAGTGCAGGTAGGTGGGTGGGTCTAGGTGAGAATAAACTTTCATCACCAAATCCGCCGACACACACACAGATCAAACCAAATCCTTATGAGCTCCCAGATACAGCATTTGGATTAATCAAACTCCCCACTCCCCGTTTTGTTAGGTATTCAGTTATATGGGGCAGTAATGTACAGCATACAAGACTGTATATACCTTTGATCGAGTTAATCGCATTCAGCCGACTCAAGGAGTTGGTTAACTCTCCAGTTGAATTCTGTGCACAGGGAAGGGCCAAATATGTTATCACTAAATACGAGCGCGTCCCCATAACAAGAACAAACCCCAAAATCCGTGTGCATCCATGTGCACCCCGAGACCCTGTGCAACCCATTTTCGCTGACACGCAATCCCCAACACCAGGTGCAGCCCGCACCCTAAACCCGCTGACACCCCCACATGCCCATGAGATTTTTCCGAGCAAGATACATTCGAAACAGTTGAGAAAATGGCAGCCTCGAAGTCAACAATCCGCACTCAACACATTCTTGTGCAAATCTTGATCCGCCAACACACCCAAATCTATGTGTATCCCCAAATACGTGTGCACGGCCATGTTTGAGACTAAATTTCGAGTGATGTCTAAGTTTCTTCCTTAAATCTCACCGGCGGTTCTTTTTTTCGCATTCGCTTAAATTGCAGCAATTTCTAAATGTACCTTTAAATGTAAATTTAAAATATGTTACAGTATTGATTAAGAATTAGACCAATAGTCTGTAAAGTTGCCCAGCGCTCCGGATTATCGGAATTTAGTTTAGCAGAGGCTTTGCATCAATAAATCAAAACTGCCCGCCGAGAATCCACAAAACATGTGCATATCACCAAATCAGTGCGCACTCCAAACACACTGACACACCGCTTATATAATAGATAATTCCAACGCAGAATTCATGTCCAACAGTTCAGAAAATGGCTGTTTCAACATTTAAAATTCGCACCACCCGAAAATATGATTGCAACTGTTGATTGGTAAACAAACAGCCCCCGGAATATACGAACATCACAACATCTAATTACATCCCCGTAATTGACCACAGACCCCTAAATTGGCGCGTATCCCAAATCCTTGTGCATATTTGCCGCCAAACCCTAAATCTACGCACGCCCAAAATCAGTGCTCACCCCATATATTTGAGTACTCAATTTTAAATCCGGGCGCATTCCCAGATCCAATTTCACACCATAGCAGTGTGCACCCCTTATTCTCCGACACTGCCCAATAACTGCACGACCCCATTCAGTGCGCACCCCCAAACCGCTAACATACTGACATGCAGTTTAGAATCCTTTCAAGAATTCATTCCTCGACATTAAAATCCACACACAGCCCAAAATTCATGTACAACTTCAGATACGCCAACACGCCCAAATCTTTCTCTCACCCCAAATCCGTGTTTACATGTACACAATCCCAAATCCGTGTACACCTCAAATATGGGCACCACATCAACTAGGAGGGCATCCTAAAATTCATGCGAATATCATACCCGCGGAGAAACCCACTTGCACATTAGATTATCCCAGAGAAATTATCATTCAAAATACTTCATGTCATTTTTAAAATTAAATTCATTATGAAATGAAATGAAATGAAATGAAACAACTTTGAGATTCGGCGCACCTCCAAACCGCAGACACCCCAAATACGTGAGAAATCCGTGTGCATCTCCAAATGCAAATGCATCCCCAACACTTCAAAACCGTGGACACACACCCGCTAATTAGATTATGTCAAAAGAAAAATTTCAGACATTCACAAGATGACATAATCTGTGTACAACGAGTCCCACAAATGAATGTGGGGGTTTCAGCGTGTTTGGGCTGCGCATAGATTTGGTGATGCGCACCGATTTGACGATGCACATGGATCTGGTGATGATTTGGGTTGCCTTTTCGATCATGGTGAGTTGACGGATCAAAATTTGCGTGCGGATTATTAATGTCGAGGCTGCCATTTTCTCAATTGTTTTTTATTGATTGTTGCTCCGGGAAAATCTGATGTACAAGTGGCGGAGTCCGCTGCTTTAGGGTGCGCACTGAACTTGCGATTGCGCAATTTTATTTTTTGTCGTCGAATATGGGTTGCACACGGTCTTCTGGTTCATATGGATCTAGGGTTGTGCATGGATTTAGGAGCGTTCTCTAATAAAGGGTTCCAAACTGATTTAGGGGAGCGTTCCGATATAAGGGTGCGCACCTTTTTAGCGATAGCAAATTTAGGGTAGTAATCTCCACGTTTTTGTGAGTGCATATCGATTTGGTGACGTACGTAAGGACTTTGGGATACGTGGTGGTTTTTACCAGACAGCCATTTTGTGTTTGCAATGATTGTGTCTGCAATGTTTTTGTGTTTGCAATGATTGTGTCTGGGTCATCTAATATGCTTGTGGGGTGCTCTCGTATTTGAGGATGTGCGCAGATGTAGGGGTGCGGACGGATTTTAGTGATCAGTTAGGGGTGTAGTCTTGAATACGGGGCTGCACACGGATTTGGGTTGACACGCAGATTTAGGTGTGTCGCCGATCTGCAAAAGGATTTTGGCGCACATATGGCTTGCTAACCTCGAGACGGTCATTCTCTGAATTGATTGAAATGTTGCTTGTCTGGGATAATCCATTATGCATCTCGGGTGTCAGAGGGTTTGGGGTGCGCACCGATTTTGGTTTTGTGCAGATTTAGGGCTGCTTCGGCATATATGGGAGGCAACCGATTTGCGATGCGAACAGATTTAGTGAAATCAGCGGATTTGGGGGTATACGCAGCTTTGGTCTCTTTAGGAGAGTTTCGGCGAGTACGTGTGCACAGTGATGGGTGGATTTGGAACCACATACGGTTTCTGATTGGGAGGTCGCATATGATTAGGAATGTATCAAACAATATGGGTGCACAGGACGTCAGTATGGATTTGGGGTGCACACGGGTGCCTGACGATTGGGGATGAGGACAGGTTTAGGTGAGTGTCGGCGGGTATGGGTGCTCATGAATTTGTTAGTGTCGGTCGATTTGGGGTTGTGGTGAATCTCAAAGTTATAGTCTCTTTAATAATAGCTGCACTATGTCCTCGCGATTTATTTAAGGTGAATGCTGTCACTCTAAAGTGACCCTTCCTTTGGGAAAATCAAATGTGTATACGTGATTTGGTGATGTCCACGGTCTTAGATGCTCCCGGATTTGGGTTGTCTTTGGTTTTGGGCTGCTTCCGCCGATTTGCGATGCAAACAGATTTAGTGAAATCAGAGGATTTGGGGGTACATGCAGATTTGGTCTTTTTAGGAGAGTTTCGGCGAGTACTTGTGCACATCTGATGGTGCTTTCTGAATGGGACGTTGCAATAGATTCGGATTGCATCAACCAATATCGGTGCACAGGACGTCAGTATGGATTTGGTCCTAGCGATTTCTTTAAGGTGAACGCTGTCACTCTAATGTGTATACGTGAGTATCAACAGGTTTGGTGATGTACGCGATCTTAGATGCTCCCGGATTTGGGGGTGTCTGTGGATTTGGGGTCCTGACAAATCTCACGGTTGTTTCATTGATAGGTACTTTATTAATAGATACACTTCCGGTTTTCTACTCTGCTCTTGCTGTGATTTTTAAGTTGGAAGTTGCTACTTTCTGAACTATTTGAAATTATTTCTCCTCTCGGATAATCTACTCTGTAAGTGGGAAGTGTTGACACCTTTTGGGTGTGCATACGGATTTGGGAGTGCACGTGGATTTTGGTTGTCGGAGGAATTGGGTATAATGCCAAAATTCAAACTGTTTATTTTACAGATACTCGGATAAATAATGCACTTTAACGTTGAGCCTTGTTCTTGCTATTTTTTAAAGTGGATTAAGCTATCTTGTGAAATATTTAAAATGTTTCTCTCTCTAGGATAAACAATTGTACATGTAGGGGCGGACTCGGATTTGGGGGTTCTCAGAGATTTTGACATGTGCGCGGCGAGTTTGGGTACACACGGATTTGGGCCTTGCAGAGTCCTCTTCGGGAAATAGTTGACTTGATCAGTATTTCTGATCGTGTGCTCACGATCACACTTAATAAAAAAAAGGCGGTCATAGCCTGAACAGTTTGAAATGATAACGTCGTGATCATGTGGATGTGTCAGCGGGCTTATCAACAAGCTCCACATCCCGGACGGTGCATCTCCCTCTGCAACAGAATGTTTTACTTCCTCATCGGAAAACCACACTCAGTGTGGATCGGCCATAACATTTCCGATCAACAAACAGTGTTGTAGCAGACAGGCTACAGCGGGGTTTTTACAGTTTAGGAAAATGGGTAAATTCGTGGCTGATGGAATACCGTTTCTGGAGGTACATGGTCAGGCCATTAGTTACAAGAAGTAAAACTGTTGACTGTTTTCCAAATTGAGCGACAATTCAACAATCTACGGCACAAAGAAATTTTGGGATCCTTCTGCAGGATTCCCTTAAAATTAAGTTACAGGAGGAGTAGTTGGTGAGGAAGGCAAATAGAATGTCAGCATTAGGAATACTCTCCTAATCAACGATCAACTTCTGACTGAAAGTTACCATCGGACGTGGCCTCCTCCGCAGTCTGTGGCAGAGCATTCCAACAGCTTCACTACTACCTGGCTAGAAAAAAAAATCCCTCCCTACCTCAAAGCGCGCCTCTCAATTGTGTGGATGTGTACGCTGGTTTCGGATAAACCCAGCAAAGGGAGCATTCTTCCGTATGCACCCGATCTAATTCTTTCAGCATTCGGTAGGTTTCAATGAGATCTCTTCCCCGCTCCCTGCGCATTCTTCAAAATTCCAGTGAGTACAGGCTCCATGCGGCCAAATGGTCCTTAAACGTTACCCCTTCAGTCCCGAAGTTATCCTCGTGAACCTCCTCTGGACTCTTTCCAACGAGGGCACGTCCCATCTGCGATATGGGACCCAAACCTGTTACAAATACACAAGGTGCTGCCTGACTGGAGCTTTAAAGAGACTCGCCGTTATCTCCTTGTTTTTCTGTTCCACTCCCCTTCAATGAGATTACATTGCGTTTGCCTTCTGTACCACAGACTAAACTGTAAATTAACTTTCTGGGACTTTTTCATTTAGTCTCCTAAGTTCCTCTGCACCTTTGATGCTTGAAACATCTCCCCATTTAGATAATAGTCCGCCCTGTTGTTCGTTTTACCAAAATGTATTCGCAGACGTTTCGCAACACGGGCTCCATCCGCCATTGTTTGCCCATTCGTCCCACTGTGTCTGTTTCTTGTTGTACTCGTATTGCTTCCTCGGCACGAAACACCCTTGCATCTACCTTTTTATCTTCGTCACGAAACCATCAATTCTTTGATCCAAATCAATGACAAGAAAGGTTAAAAGAACTGTCCCAATTCTGTCCACTGAGGAACACGATTATTCACCGGCAGCCAACCAGAAAAGATACCCATTTATTCCCATTTACTGCTTCCTGCCTGCCCGCCATTCAGCTCTCCATTCCAGAATTCTTCCTGTAATGCCATCGGACACACACACACACACACACACACACACACACACACACACACACACACACTAGAAGGTTAAGGGGTGACTTGATACAGGTATTTAAAATTATGAGGGGGATAGATCGAGTTGACGTGGACAGGCTTTTTCCATTATGAGTAGGGGAGATTCAAGCAAGAGGAGCGGAAAAAATTTAGAGGTAACGCGAGGGGTAACTTCTTTATTCAGAGAGTGGTAGATGTGTGGAACGAGCTTCAGGTAGAAGTGGTAGAAGCAAGTTCGATATTGTCATTTAAAGTAGAATTGGATAGGCATATGGACAGGTATGGAATGGAGTGTTATGGGCTGAGTGCAGGTAGGTGGGTGGGTCTAGGTGAGAGTAAACTTTCATCACCAAATCCGGCGACACACACACAGATCAACCCAAATCCTTATGAGCTCCCAGATACAGCATTTGGATTAATCACCCTCCCCACTCCCCGTTTTGTTAGGTATTCAGTTATATGGGGCAGTAATGTACAGCATACAAGACTGTATATACCTTTGATCCAGTTAATCGCATTCAGCCAACTCAAGGAGTTGGTTAACTCTCCAGTTGAATTCTATGCACAGGGGAGGGCCAAATTTGTTATCCCCAAATACGAGCACGTCCCCATAACAAGAACAAACCCCAAAATCCGTGTGCATCCATGTGCACCCCGAGACCCTATGCAACCCATTTTCGCTGACACGCAATACCCAACACCAGGTGCAGCCCGCACCCTAAACCCGCTGACACCCCCACATGCCCATGAGATTTTTCCGAGCAAGATACATTCGAAACAGTTGAGAAAATGGCAGCCTCGAAGTCAACAATCCGCACTCAACACATTCGTGTGCAAATCTTGATCCGCCAACACACCCAAATCTATGTGTATCCCCAAATACGTGTGCACGTCCATGTCTGAGACTAAATTTCGAGTGATGTCTAAGTTTCTTCCTTAAATCTCACCGGCGGTTCTTTTTTTCGCATTCGCTTAAATTGCAGCAATTTCTAAATGTACCTTTAAATGTAAATTTAAAATATGTTACAGTATTGATTAAGAATTAAACCAATAGTCTGTAAAGTTGCCCAGCGCTCCGGATAATCGGAATTTACTTTAGCGGAGGCTTTGCATCGATAAATCAAAACTGCCCGCCATGAATCCACAAAACATGTGCATATCACCAAATCAGTGCGCACTCCAAACACACTGACACACCACATATATAATAGATAATTCCAAAGCAGAATTCATGTCCAGCAGTTCAGAAAATGGCTGTTTCAACATTTAAAATTCGCACCACCCGAAAATATGATTGCAAATGTTGATTGGTAAACAAACAGCCCCCGGAATATACGAACATCACAACATCTAATTACGTCCCCGTAATTGACTACAGACCCCTAAATTTGCGCGTATCCCCACATCCTTGTGCTTATTTGCCGCCAAACCCTAAATCAACGCACACCCAAAATCAGTGCTCACCCCATATATTTAAGGACTCAATGTTAAATCCGGGCGCATTCCCAGATCCAATTTCACACCATAGCAGTGTGCACCCCTTATTCTCCGACACTGCCCAATAACTGCACAACCCCATTCAGTGCGCACCCCCAAACCGCTAACATCCTGACATGCAGTTTAGAATCCTGTCAAGAATTCATTCCTCGACATTAAAATCCACACACAGCCCAAAATTCATGTACAACTTCAGATCCGCCAACACGCCCAAATCTTTCTCTCACCCCAAATCCGTGTTTACATGTACACAATCCCAAATCCATGTACGCCTCAAATATGGGCACCACATCAACTAGGAGGGCATCCTAAAATTCATGTGAATATCATACCCCCGGAGAAACCCACTTGCACATTAGATTATCCCAGAGGAATTATCATTCAAAATACTTCATGTCATTTTTAAAATTAAATTCATTATGAAATGAAATGAAATGAAATGAAATGAAATGAAACAACTTTGAGATTCGGCGCACCTCCAAACCGCAGACACCCCAAATACGTGAGAAATCCGTGTGCATCTCCAAATGCAAATGCATCCCCAAAACTTCAAAACCGTGGACACACACCCGCTACTTAGATTATGTCAAAAGAAAAATTTCAGACCTTCACAAGATGACATAATCTGTGTACAACGAGTCCCACAAATGAATGTGGGGGTTTCAGCGTGTTTGGGCTGCGCATAGATTTGGTGATGCGCACCGATTTGTCGATGCACATGGATCTGGTGATGATTTGGGTTGCCTTTTCGATCATGGTGAGTTGACGGATCAAAATTTGAGTGCGCATTATTAATGCCGAGGCTGCCATTTTCTCAATTGTTTTTTATTGATTGTTGCTCCCGGAAAATCTGATGTACAAGTGGCGGAGTCCGCGGGTTTAGGGTGCGCACTGAACTTGCGATTGCGCAATTTTATTTTTTGTCATCGAATATGGGTTGCACACGGTCTTTTGGTTCATATGGATCTGGGGTTGGGCATGGATTTAGGAGCGTTCTCTAATAAAGGGTTGCAAACTGATGTAAGGGTGCGCACCTTTTTACGGATAGCATATTTAGGGTAGAGTCTCCATGTCCGATATAAGGGTGCGCACCTTTTTAGGGATAGCAAATTTAGGATAGAGTCTCCATGTTTTTGTAAGTGCATATCGATTTGGTGACGTACGTAGGGTCTTTGGGATACGTGGTGGTTTTTACCAGACAGCCATTTTGTGTTTGCAATGATTCTCCATCTGGGTCATCTAATATGCCTGTGGGGTGCTCTCGTATTTGAGGATGTGCTCAGATTTGGGGGTGCGGACGGAGTTTAGTGATCAGTGTCCAGTTAGGGGTGTAGACTTGAATACTGGGTTGAACACGGATTTGGGTTGAGACGCAGATTTGGGTGTGTTGCCGATCTGCAAAAGGATTTTGGCGCACATATGGCTTGCTAACCTCGAGACGGTCATTTTCTGAATTGATTGAAATGTTGCTTTGTCTGGGATAATCCATTATGCATCTCGGGTGTCAGAGGGTTTGGGGTGCGCACCGATTTTGGGTTTGCGCAGATTTAGGGCTGCTTCCGCATCTATGGGTGGCAACCGATTTGCGATGCGAACAGATTTAGTGAAATCAGCGGATTTGGGGGTACATGCAGATTTGGTCTTTTTAGGAGACTTTCGGCGAGTACTTGTGCACATCTGATGGTGCTTTCTGATTGGGAGGTTGTACTAGATTAGCAATGCCTCAACCAATATGGGTGCACAGGACTTGGTCCTCGCGATTTCTTTAAGGTGAACGCTGTCACTCTAATGTGTATACGTGAGTATCAGCAGGTTTGGTGATGTACACGATCTTAGATGCTCCCGGATTTGGGGGTGTCTGTGGATTTGGGGTCCTGACAATTCTCACGGTTGTTTCATTGATAGGTACTTTATTAATAGATACACTTCCGGTTTTCTACTCTGCTCTTGCCGTGATTTTTAAGTTGGAAGTTGCTACTTTCTGAACTATTTGAAATTATTTCTCCTCTCGGATAATCTACTCTGTAAGTGGGAGGAGTTGACACCTTTTGGGTGTGCATACGGATTTGGGAGTGCACGTGGATTTTGGTTGTCGGAGGAATTGGGTTTAATGCCAAAATTCAAATTGTTTCTTTTACAGCTACTCGGATAAATAACGCACTTTAACGTTGAGCCTTGTTCTTCCTATTTTTAAAGTGGATTAAGCTATCTTGTGAAATATTTGAAATGTTACTCGCTCTAGGATAAACAATTGTACATGTAGGGGCGGACTCGGATTTGGGGGTTCTCAGAGATTTTGACATGTGCGCGGCGAGTTTGGGTACACACGGATTTGGGCCTTGCAGAGTCCTCTTCGGGAAATAGTTGACTTGATCAGTATTTCTGATCGTGTGCTCACGATCACAATTAATAAAAAAAAAGGCGGCCATCGTCTGAACAGTTTGAAATGATAACGTCGTGATCATGTGGATGTGTCAGCGGGCTTATCAACAAGCTCCACATCCCGGACGGTGCATCTCCCTCTGCAACAGAATGATTTACTTCCTCATCGGGAAACCACACTCAGTGTGGATCGGTCAGAACATTTCTGATCAACAAACAGTGTTGTAGCAGACAGGCTACAGAGGAGTTTTTACAGATTAGGAAAATGGGTAAATTAGTGGCTGACGGAATAGCGTTTCTGGAGGTACATGGTCATGCCATTAGTTACAAGAAATAAAAGTGTCGACTGTTTTCCAAATAGAGAGACAATTCAACAATCTGCGGCACAACGGGATTTTGGGATCCTTCTGCAGGATTCCCTCAAAATTAAGTTCCAGGCGGAGTAGTTGGTGAGGAAGGCAAATAGAATGTCAGCATTAGGAATATTCTCCTAATCAACGATCAGCTTCTGACTGAAAGATACCATCGGACCTGGCCTCCTCCGAAGTCTGTGGCAGAGCATTCCAACAGTTTCACTAAACCTGGCGAGAAAAAAAAAATCCCTCCCTACCTCAAAGCGTGCCTCTCAATTGTGTGGCTGTGTGCGCTGGTTTCGGATAAACCCAGCAAAGGAAGCATTCTTCCTTTTCACCCGATCTAGTTCTTTCAGCATTCGGTAGGTTGCTACCGCCCCCTGCGCATTCTTCCAAATTCCAGTGAGTACAGGCCCCATGCGGCCAAATGGTCCTTAAACGTTACCCCTTCATTCCCGAAGTTATCCTTGTGAACCTCCTCTGGACTCTTTCCAACGAGAGCACGTCCCATCTGCGATATGGGACCCAAACCTGTTACAAATACACAAGGTGCTGCCTGACTGGAGCTTTAAAGAGACTCACCATTATCTCCTTGTTTTTCTGTTCCACTCCCCTTCAATGAGATTACATTGCGTTTGCCTTCTGTACCACAGACCGAAACTGTAAAGTAACTTTCTGGGACTCTTACAGTTGGGCTCCTAAGTTCCCCGGCACCTCTGATGCTTGAAACATCTCCCCATTTATATAATATTCCGCCCTGTTGTTCGTTTTACCAAAATGTATTCGCATACGTTTCGCAACACTGGCTCCATCCGCCATTGTTTGCCCATTCTTCCCACTGTGTCTGTTTCTTGCTGCACTCGTATTGCTTCCTTGGCACGAAATACCCCTGCATCTACCTTTGTATCTTTGTCTCATCAACTCTTTGATCCAAATCAATGACAATCGAGGTTAAAATTAGCGGTCGCAATTCTGTCCACTGAGGAACACGATGATTCACTGGCAGCCAACCAGAAAAGATACCCATTTATTCCTGCTTACTGCTTCCTGCCTGCCCGCCATTCCGCTCTCCATCCCAGTACCCTTCCTGTAACGCCATTGGACTTTCTCTGTTTGCTTCCTGATGCGTGGCGCCTTCGCAAACGTCATCTGAATATCCGAGAAAATGATATTCCCTGTCTCTCCTCCGCGCTCTCTGTTTGTTACTTCATCTAAGACCTCCAAAATGCTCGTCAGCAAGATTTTCATTCACTGAGACTGTGCTGACTCTGACCTATTTAACCATTCCTTTCAAAGGACCATAATCCTTATCCTTATTAATAGACACTGATATTTTCGCAGCTAATGGGGTAAGGACGATTTTGAAAACGTTTCCATCATCCAATTTCCCACCCCTTTTGCTACCTTACATGCCCTTCCTTTGGCTTTAATGCAGTCCTTAATTTCCCTCATCAGCCACGGTAACCTACCCCTGCCATATGAGAACTTCTCCTACTCAGGGGCATATCTATCCTGTGCCTTGTGAACTGTTCCCAGGAAATCCACCCAATTCTGCTCTGCCGTGATCGCCCCCAGTAACCTCCTCCAATCCACCTGGGCAAGCTCCTCTCTCATGCCTCTGTAATACCCTTCATTCCATTTTGATACTGATACATGTGATTTATGTTTCTGCATCTCAGAGCGAAGCATGAGTCCAATCCTGCGTTTTCAGTTAAGAGACTTGTAGCTGTTCACCCTCACGCTTAACTATCCTGACTCACTACCAGGGACCTGACTACCGTAACTTTCTTCTTGTAGGTGGTCCTCCGCCCACACCCTGCCAGTATCCAAAAGTGATATTCCTGTTGTTCAGGGGGATAGCCACAGCAGTATTATGTACTGGTTCCTTAACAGCTTACCCCTTCCTGGCTGTCTCCCATTTTCCTCGGTCCTGTACCTTGGGTGTAACCACCAGGCGCCGGGCCCGGATGAGATTTACCCCAGGCTACTGTGGAAGGCGAGGGAGGAGATTGCTGAGCAGCCGGCGATGATATTTGCATCATCAATAGGGAGACTGGAGAGGTTCTAGAGGATTGGAGGGTTGCGAATGTTTTCCTTTATTCAAGAAAAGGCGGACAGATAGACCAGGAAATTATAGACCAGTGAGTCTTAACTCAGTGTTTGGTAAGTTGATGGGGAAGATCCTGAGTGGCAGGGTTTATGAACATTTGGAGAGTATAATGTGATTAGGAATAGTCTGCATTGCTTTGTCAAGCGCATGTCGCGCCTTACGAGCCCGATTGGCTTTTCTGAGGATGTGAGTAAAGTTATTGAAGCAGGGAGAGCAGTGGATGTAGTGTAAATGGATTTTGCCAAGGCATTTCATTAGGTACCCCATGCAAGGCTAATTGAGAAAATAAGGGGGCATGGGATCCAAGGGGACATTGCTTTGTGGATCCAGAACTGCCTTGCCCACAGAGGGCAAAGCGTGGATGTAGACGGGTCATATTCTGCCTGGAGGTCGGTCACCAGTGGATGTCCCGCCGATCAGTTCTGGGACCCTCAATCTTCGTCATTTTTATAAATGTCCCGGATGCGGAGGTGGAGGGATAGGTTAGCAAGTTTGCTGATTACACTAATGTTGGAGGTGCTGTGGTTGGTAGGGAGGGCTGTCAGAAGTTATTCGGGACATTGATAGGATGCCAAACTGAGCTGAGATGAGGCAGATGGAGTTCAACACAGATAAGTGTGAGGTGGTTCATTTTGGTAGGTCAAATATGACGGCAGAATAATGTATTAATGGTGAGACTCTTGGCAGTGTGGAGGATCAGAGGGATCTTGGGGTCCGATTCCATCAGACGCGAAAAGCAGATGCGCAGGTTGACTCAATGGTTAAGGAGGCGTACGGTGATTTGACCTTCATCAATCGTGGAATTGAATTTTGGCGCCGAGAGGTAATGTTGCAGCTCAAAAGGGCCCTGGTCAGAACCCACTTGGAGTACTGAACTCAGTTTTGGTCGCCTCACTACAGGAACGATGTGGAAGCCATAAAAAAGGTGCAAAGGAGATTTACATGGACGTTGCCTGGATTGTGCAGCATATCTTTTGAGGATTGTTTGAGTGAACTCGGCCTTTTCTCCTTGTAGTGACGGAGGATGAGAGGTGACCTGATGGAGGTGTACAAGATGAGGAGAGTCATTGATCGTGTGGATAGTCAGAGGCTTTTCCCCAGGGCTAAAATGGTTGACAGAAGAGGACACAGGTTTAAATTGCTGGAGAGCAGGTACAGAGGAGAGGTCAGGGGTAAGTTTTTTTTTGCTCAGAGAGTGGTGAGTGCGTGGAATGGACTGCCGGCGGCGGAGGTCGAGGCGGATACTATAGGGTCTTTTAAGAGAATTTTTGGATCGGTACATGGAGCTCAGAAAAATAGAGGGCTATAGGTAAGCCTAGTAATGTCTTAGGTAGGGACATGTTCGGCATGACTTTGTGGGCCGAAGGGCTTGTATTGTGCAGTAGGCTTTCTATGTTCCTATGCTTCCATGTCTGTATATGTCCAATCTATCATCTTATAAGCCTCTCGAATTATTTGAAATTTCCTGGATGTTTGCATCGCAGAGGATCTACATTGAGTCCAACCGCTACATTGAGTTGACCCGCTGCATCTTCCCTCTCTCCAGGGTGGAAACTCACTTGCTCGCCACTGGGCCTTGGACCATGTGGACAACAGAAATACCTACGTCAGGCTGCCGTCAATTGACAACAGCTCAGCGTTCAGCCCAATCATATCCTCAGTTATAATCAACAGAACCCATACCCTGGGCCATTGTATCTCCCCCTGCAACAGAATATTAGACTTCGTCTTCGGGAAACTACCATCTGTGTAGATCGGTCAAAACATTTTTGATCGATTACAGTGTCGGGAAAGACATGGACCTGTTCCTGTACTCACTGGAATTCAGACAGCTTAGTGTTGTCCTCATTGAAACCTATCTTTCCAAATCTGTACTCTGGTCGAGGCGGATACGATAGGGTCTTTTAAGAGACTTTTGGATAGGTACATGGAGCTTAGAAAAATGGAGGGCTATATGTAAGCCTAGTAATTTTTTGGGTTCAGCACAACTTTGTGGGATGAAGGGCGTGTATTGTGCTGTAGGTTTTCTATGCTTCTATGTTTATACATCTCCATATGTCCCATCTATCATCTTGTAAGCCTCGTGAATTACTTGAAATTTCCTGGATGTTCGTATCGCAGAGGATCTATACTGAGCCCAACACGTTGACCGGCTGCATCATGTTCCTCCTCAACAGGTCTACGGTGGGTGAAAACTCACCTGCTCACCACTGGGCTTTGGACCATCTGGACAACAACAATACCTACGTCAGCCTGCGGTTTATAGACAACAGCTCAGCGTTCAACACGATCATTTCAGTTATAATCAACGGAATCCAAATCCTGGGCCATTGTATCTCCCCCTGCAACTGAATGTTAGACTTCCTCATCGGGAAACCACAGTCCGTGTAGATCGGTCATTACATTTTTGATCAACTGATGGTGTTGAGGAAACAGGCAGTTGGACAGAGAGGAAAATGGGCAAAAAAGTGGCTGATGGAATACAGTGTTGGGAAAAGTCATGGATCTTTGCCTGTGCTCACTGGGATTCAGACAGCTTTGTGTTGACTTCATGGTAACCTCTCTTTCCATATTATTATTATTATTATTATTATTACTATTATTATTATTATTATTATTATTATTATTATCATCATCATCATCATCATCATCATCATCATCATCATCATCATCATCATCATCATCATCCAAAATCATATGGAAATAGGTAACACTTACAATGTCTGAAATGAAAAATAAAGAAAGTTTTTAAGTTTGAAAATTATGGTAACACAAAAAAGAAAAGAAAAATAAATTCTAGTAAAGCAAAGAAAAGTGAGGGAAAAAAAGAGGAAGCCATCAGGTGTTCAACCCCGGAGTCATGCGCCATACAAAAATCTTCTAAAGATAAATATCAAACCGCCATTAAAAAAAAATACAATTAGATCGTGAAGGAAATCTGTCAATTTACTCAAATGGCAGTGACGAGCAAATGAACCCCATCTTTTCTCAATATCAAACATAGTTTCGAAGGTTCGAGTTTCTAATTTTCTCCAAACTAAGACATAACATCACTTGAGAGAGCCATTGTGACAGAGTGGGAGCCGACGCGTCCTTCCACTTCAACAGAATGGCCCTTCCAGCTATCAACGTAACAAACGCAACAACATGTTGGTCAGACAAAGATATACCGCGTATATTTTGAGGATTTATTTCAAAGAGTACAGCTAAGTTGTTAGGTTGTAAATTAATTTTAAGTGCTTCAGAAATTGTACAGAAAAACTGACTTCGAAATCTGTTCCAGTATAGAACAGGGCCAAAATATGTGTGTCAGTGTAGCTGTCTCAGTTTTACATCTATCACAATAGCTATCAACATCAGGAAACATTTTCATTTTCCATCTTTTTATTTATTTAAAAAATAAGGATAGATACAAGTCAGAGGAGAAATAATCTCAAATACATATTTCAATAATAGTCCAAAAATGACAAGAGTATACACTGCCAAATCATGTAGAGTATAATATTGTGCTTATATAAAATAAGAACCACAGCTCTTCTTAACAATTCATAGACAAAAAAAAAGACTGAAATAGTAACGATGTAAAATTTCAAATTGGATCAGCGAATGACTAGCACAAATCGAAGAAGTGTTCAGCAACTTCAGAATCCGCATCCAGTCCTCAGTCATAAAAGTCAAATTAAGTTCCTTTTCCCAATCTTGTTCAATCTTACATAAAGGTCGCTTCTCCCATTCTAATAATAAATTATAAATTTTCCAATGGAACCCGTCATCAAAGGGTTCATGCTCATAATAGTATCGGCATCAAATATGCAAGGAAATTTACTTAAATAGTTTTGATAAATGACCAATAATTAGTAAATGTCACTTACCAAAAATGGAAAAAGGATGGATGTCTGGCTGTTCCTAATTTAAGAATGTATTACTGGGATGTTAATGTGCGATATATGTCCTTTCGGTTACACTGGGTTGATAAGAACGAGCGGCCAATTTGAGTAGATTTGGAATTGAAAGCTGTGAAACAGTTTTCTTTAACCTCGTTATTGGGAGCTGTTCTACCTATCCAATTAGGTAAAGTTGCTAATTTAAACTTATACCCTGTGATTAAGTATTCTTTAAATTTTTGCTCCAGTTCTGTAATGTTTTAATCTTAAAAGAAAATAAAATTTGTAGTTTAATTTACCGAAAATATTTTAAGCCTTCTTGAGGGATCCATTTTTTTATTTTGAAAAAATAAAGGTATTAATTCTTCATTTTTAGATCTATTTAAAGAAGATAGACTGGTCTTTTGAAAAATTAGTTGATATATATTCCTTCATACTCACACATTTTACAATATCTTC
This sequence comes from Hemitrygon akajei, assembly GCF_048418815.1. Taxonomy (NCBI): domain Eukaryota; kingdom Metazoa; phylum Chordata; class Chondrichthyes; order Myliobatiformes; family Dasyatidae; genus Hemitrygon; species Hemitrygon akajei. Next base: position 1,820,227 of record NW_027331929.1, read on the forward strand.
AAGTTAGACATTACTTACAAAAATATTTAAGTAATTGACCTCATTGAAACCTATCGAATGCTAAAGGAACTCGGTGGGGGGACTGGGAGAGAAGTTTTCCTCTGTTGAGGGAGACTGAGACATGCAGGGGAGATTCAGAATAGAAGCATTCCAGTTTAGACCGGAGATTAGGAGGAATTTCTTTAGCCAGAGAAGAATCGAATTCTGGAATTCGCAGCAGCACTGCAAATATTTACGGTATATTTATGACAAAGATCGTCCGAGGAAAGAGGTTATGTTGAGGGAATTTCAGAATCTGGGGCCTAACGTGAAAAGCAGAACCAAAAAAGGATTACTTCCCGATCTACGTGCAAATTGGCAGAGGGTAAAGAAGATTCGAGAAGAAAATCGATGGCTCAAGAATTGGTTTGTGAGAAGTGGGTTTGAATTCATGAGAAATTGGCTCCAGTATTGCAGAAGGAGGGAGCTGTTCCAATGGGACGGGCTACACCTGAACCGTGATGGGACCTGGATCCCAGCGAGTCGCATAACGAGGGCTGTGGAATTAAACTAAATAGTAGGTGGTGGGTTCAACAGAGTGGCGGAGTCTGAATAAAGTAAAAGAGACAAGTGTGGATAAAGATGAAGTAAAATCAAAAGATTAAAAAAACAAAAATAAGAGTGGAGTGAAGTGAAGCGAAGAAACTTTAAGTGTAAAGAGAGAAAGATGACATGATTTTAAAAGCAAAATGAGTGTAAAAACACTTTATCTGAATTGCCGTCATTTTCCAAATAAGGTCAGTGAACTTGTGGCACAAATTAGTACAAAGGGGAAGTGATAGTGGCCAGTGGAGAAATGGGCTGCATGGTGGAGAGGATTGGGAATTAAATATACAAGTATATCAGTTAATACAGAAGGACAGGCAGGAAGGTCAAGGTGTTCCGGTAGTGCTCGTCATTAAGGATGAGATCAGGGCGAATGTGAGAGAACATATAAGTCCTAAGGAACAGAATGTTGAATTTATCTGGGTAGAGATAACGAATAGTATAGGGGAAAAAAATCACTGGTTTGAGTTGTCAATGGAACAGCGAATAATATCATTACAGTGTCACAGGCAGGAAACAGAGGAATATCTGAGGCATGTAAGACTGGAACAGCAGTTATCATGGGGAACTTTATCGTGCACAATCAATTTGTTCGAGGCAGTCTTGAGGAGGGTTTCATAGACTGCAGCGGTGATGGCGTTCCGGAACAGCGTGCTGTTTAACCAACAAGGGAACGCGCATCCAAGTTCGGCGCTCCCATTCCCCGGAGTATGGAGAGCTGTTACTTTCCATGTGAGACTCAGACTGCCAATATTGCCTACCACATTCTTTCGTGGAGTGTCTGTAGTTAAAAGACTCGTGTTGAGCACTCTGTGCACAACCGTAGGAGTTTCATTTCCTCTTTGGATTTAATTACTCTAGTCTTGGTTATTTCTAATCTGAGTCTGAATGTATTCTAGACCTGACTCTGCACGGACCTTCACCACCGTCCATATCTCTCTCTTTACAGAAGGGATTACAACGTCAGGAGTTTGAGGAGATGTGGTCTGTCATTGAAAACTCGCGAGTTTCTCCGGATGTGCGGCGGAGATTATTCTGGTTTGTCGCATCGCCGCCTGGTGTGGAGGCTGCAACGCACAGGGTCGCCAGAGGCTGCAGAGGGTTCTAGACTCAGCCAACTCCATCGCGGGCAAAACGCTCCCCTCCGACGAGGAGATCTTCAAGAGGTACCGCATCCATTATTGAGGACTCTCACCACTCGGGAAATGCACGGTCATTATTCGTACCATCCGGGAGGAGGTACAGTAGCCTGACGACCCGCACTCAACGATATCAAACACGTTACTTTCCTTCCACCATCAGATTACTAAACGTTTCCTGAATCTATGAACACCCTCGATATTCCCCTATTCTCTGTATTTATTAATTTTTGGAATTTACATTAAATTTACATTTTGGTGAGGTACCGATTGTGCAAATTATCAACTCTCAGGTGGTCTAAGTCACAGACAATAAATCAGATGGTGATTCTGGTGGCAAACACGCGATACAGATAGACAGGACATGTGGCACGCTGGTCTTCACTGAGTACAGGGTTCGGGAGGTCATAGAAGCATGGAAACATCGCCTTTCAGTATGATCATGGCTGATCATCCAACTGAGAACTCTGTACCTGCTTTCTCTCCATACCCCCGATCCGTTTAGCTACAAGGGCCATATCTAACCCTCTTAAATATAGCCAATGAACCGGCCTCAACTGTTTCCTGTGGCAGAGAATTCCACAGATTCAGAACTCTCTGTGTGAAGAAGTTTTTCCTCATCTCGGTCAGAAAAGGCTTCCCCTTTATCCTTAAACTGTGACCACTCGTTCTGGACTTCCCCAACATCTGAAACAATCTTCCTGCATCTAGCCTGTCCAATCCTTTTAGAATTGTATACGTTTCAATAAGATCCCCACTCAATCTTCTAAATTCTAGTGAGTATAAGCCTAGTCGATCAAGTCTTTCTTCATATGCAAGTCCTGCCATCCCAGGAATCAGTCTGGTGAACCTGCTTTGTACTCCCTCTATGGCGAGAATGTCTTTCCTCAGATTAGGGGAACAAAACTGCACACAATACTCTAGGTGCGGTCTCACCAAGGCCTTGTGCAACTGCAGTAGAACTTCCCTGCTCCTGTACTCAAATCCCTTTGCTATGAATGCCTACATACCATTTGCCTTTTTCACCGCCTGCTGTACCTGCATGCCAACCTTCAATGACTGGTGTACAATGACACCCAGGTCTCGTTTCACCTCCCCTTTTCCTAATCGGCCACCATTCAGATATTAATCTGTTTTCCTGTTCTTGCAACCAAAGTGGATAACCTCACATTTATTCACATTAAATTACATCTGCCATGAATTTGCACACTCACCTAACCTATCCAAATCACCCTGCATCCTCTTAGCATCCTCCTCACAGCTAACACCGCCTCTCAGCTTCGTGTCATCCGCAAACTTGGAGATGCTGCATTTAATTCCTTCGTCTAAATCATTAATATATATTGTAAGCAACTGGGGTCCCAGAACTGAGCCTTGCGGCACCCCACTAGTCACTGCCTACCATTCTGAAAAGGTCCCGTTTACTCCCACTCCTTGTTTCCTGTCAGCCAACCAATTATCTATCCACATCAATACCATACTCCCAATACCATGTGCTTTATGTTTGCGCACTAATCTCCAGTGTGGGACCTTGTCAAAAGCCTTTTGAAAATCTAAATATACCACATCCACTGGCTCTCCTCTATCCACTCTACTAGTTATATCTTCAAAAAATTCTATAAGCTTCGTCAGACATGGTTTTCCTTTCACAAATCCATGTTGACTTTGTCCGATGATTTCAGCTCTTTCCATATGTGCCGTTATCACATCTTTGATAACCGACTCTAGCATTTTCCCCATCACTGATGTCAGACTCACCGCTCTATAATTCCCAGATTTTTCTCTCCCTCGTTTTTTAAAAAGTGGGGTTACATTAGCCACCCTCCAATCCTCAGGAACTAATCCAGAATTGAAGGATTTTTGAAAAATTATCACTAGTGCATCCACTATTTCTTGGGCTACTTCCTTAAGCACTCTGGGATGCAGACCATCTGGCCCTGGAGATTTATCTGCCTTTAATCCCTTCAATTTACCTAACACCACTTCCCTACTAACATGGATTTCCCTCAGTTCCTCCATCTCGCTAGACCCTCGGTCCCTTACTAATTCCGGAACAGTATTTATGTTCTCCTTAGTGAAGACAGAACCAAAGTAGTTATTCAATTGGTCTGCCATGTATTTGTTCCCTATGATCAATTGACCTGTTTCTGACTGTAAGGTCACATCCTAGTTCTACAAGACATCGGTGAGGCCACACCTGGAGTACCGTGTTCGGTTCTGGTCGTCCTGCTGTAGGGAAGATGAGCTGGAAAGAGTGAAGAGGGAGATTTACGAGGATTTTGCCGGGATTCGAGTTGCTGAGTTGTGGAGACCGGGCTGGCGTGAGGAGTGTATTCTTTGGGGATCACGGATGACATTATAAAGGTGTATAAAACCCCGAGGGCATAGATAGAGTGAATGCGCACGGTCTTTTACCCCAGGATGGGGAATCTGTAAGCCAGAGTGCACAGGAATAAGGTGAGAGTGGGTGGGGAGGAAGGAGAGACATAACTGATTTATGAGGGGTGGAGAACGGTGCAGGGCGTGGTGAGAAGATTGGTGAGTTGTCGAGAAAGTAGGAGATTGATGGGGAAAGAGGAATAGGATGCGAATTGTGGAGGAGAATGGTTGGAGGATGGACAGAGTGAATGAAGCGGGAAAGTGAGGATAAGGTGGATGAGAGTGGGGAAGAGAGACGGGGTAGGAAAACGGTTTGTAATGTGATTCAAGTTAGCCCTAGGGACTGTTGACAGAGATCCTGGATCTTTGCAGGAATGTCCGTGCACAAGTGTGCACACTTCTCGCAGATGAAATGGTTTTGACGATTGCAACGGTTCCTCCATGCGGACAAGTCGCAGCTTCCGCAGAAGGACGTTCCAGTGTAATCCTTGAACATAATACCAGAAGCCGCTTTCCTATGAAATAATGTTAAGCAATTTCAACAGGGTCAGATCAGCTCCAGGTGGACATCCGTGACAGTCACCAAGCTACTCCCACTGCATCCCGCTAACCACACATCCCCGTGACAGTCCCCAAACCCATCACCCTGACCCCCTTCCTCCTCATAGTATCATTCCCCAATGTAAAGCCATTGCCCCACAGCCCTGTAACAGAAACCAATCCACTATCGCTCACTACCCACATCCCCTGTGCGTCTCCAAACTAATCCCCCTGACCCACTTTATCCCCAATACACTGTGTCAGAATGTAATCTACGATGGTGACGCCCTCACTTCGCACAGCCCCGGTGTGTCTCCAAACTAATCTCACTGCCCCAATCCCAATCAGGTAAAAATCCGAAACTCACCCGTCTTCGCATTTTCCAATCCAATATGTTCTGTGATCCTGTACGATAGCGTTCGAAACAACATCCTGTGAAATTAAACTTCCTCAGTTAATGTTTAGAAGGATCCTTCTTCTTTGTTGTTGTTGCTATTTTATTTCATCATCATCATCATCATCATCATCATCATCATCATCATCATCATCATCATCATCATCATCATCATCATCATCATCATCATCATCATTTTAATGCCTGAACCAGGGAGTGCGAGATATGACGGTCACTCTCTGTCTGACCTCGGGAGTTTGTAATGCGAATTTGCAGAGGGAGATTCACTCTGCAGGAACGCGGGATTGTGTGATCCAACGGTGTGGAAGGAGCTTCACTCTGTGTATCACCCCGTGACTGTGTGACGGAACTGTATGATGGGAGTTTCACGCAGTGTCAGACACCAGAAATGTGCAAGGAAACATTCGGCAGGGAGATACACTCTTGTGTCTCACTCCGGGATTGTGTGATGGGACGTTGTGGAGAAGCTTCAATTTGTATCTGACCCCGGGAATATGTGATAGGACGGTGTGGAGAGAGCTTCACTCTGTGACTGACCCCGAGAGTGTGTGATGGGGCGGTGTGGAGAGAGATTCACTCTGTGTCTGGCTTCGGGAGCATGTGATGGGCGTGAGCTTCACTGTCTGTCTGATCCCGAGACTGTGTGATAGGATGGTGCAGAGGGAGATTCACTCTGTGCTTGATTCAGGGAGTTTGTGATTGTTGTGGATATCTTCCCTTTCGGTGTGACACATACCTGCTCTTCTTTTGAATTAATTTCCAGCAGCCTTGCATCAAAATTTGAACAACTGTTCTTCGCTCCATCGTAAGATATTTCCAACGTGGATATGAAATAACACCGGTCTTCAGTTCTGATCCAGTCCGTGGAACACGATTGCTCTGGAAACCAGAAAGAAAAAGAAGTAAATCTACCAGTGAACCGTCTCATCACACACTCCCACGGTCAGACACAGAGTGAATCCCTCTGCACCATTTAATCACAAACCCAGTGGGTCTAGCACTGTGAGATGCTCACTTTACACACTGAAATTACTCATACTAGGAGTCAATCAGAGAACTAAGCTCGCTTCGTCCGTGCTGTCACAACCACCCGATATCGAACGCAGGGTGAACCTCGTGATGCCCCATCTAATCACTTTGACGCACGGTCAAGTTATCTCCGTCATGTCGCATCATGCACATTCGTGTTCAGACACTAGGTGTCGCTCCCTCCGAGATCGTCCCATCACATACGCCAGGGATCAGACGCAGAGTTAAGTTCCCACCATACCGTCCCATCACACACTCACGCAGACAGACACGGAATGTAGCTTTCCAACTCTCCCTCTCACTCACTCCATCCTTTGTGATGAACAGCGGGGAAGAGGGGGATGTTTGGTCACCTCTTCTGCAGGTGAGGTATTGGCGAGTTTGCCCTTTAGTTTTGGTGATAGTTCTGTTCTTCATTCCGAGGCGGTAGAATTGATGACGGAGATTGGTGTGCGGTCGATTCAGAATTAAATGGTCGGAATTGAGAACAGAGAGGGTATTTTCGTGGATGCAGATGCGGGGATACTGTGATGTCCTGGATTCAAGCGTTGAGTTCAACTCATGGACTTCTAGTTGATATTGGCGCTGCGTCCTATTCATCTCCTGATGCTTTTCCCAAAGTCTCCGGTAGGTTAGGTCGGAGATGATCAGAGACTGACGAATCTGTAACACTGAGATTGTCGTTGTCAGGCGACGCTGTGTGGTGTGTCGGCGTCACGGTGAAGGGAATGTCAGTGTCACGGTGTCGGCTGTGTCGGTGTCACAGTGAGGGTTGTGTCGTTTTCACGTGTGGGCTGGACGGTGTGAGGGTGCGGAACGTGACATTCTCACTGTGAGGGCAGTGAGAGCGTTACTATGAGGGTGTCATGGTGAAGGACGAGCAACATTGAGAGTCCTGTTGGTGTCAGGGTGTTTGCTGTTTCGTAGTCACGGTGTTGGTAGTGTCTGTTTTACCGTGTGAGGGAGTGTGGGTGTCTCGGAGAGGTGTATATCGGAGTTATCGTGAATGCTGTTTTAGTGTCATGGTGAGAGTGACTCCACCTCCACAACGTCCCACCACACTCTCCTGGATTCAGTGATAGTGTGAAACTTCCTAAACGCATCCAATCACACACTCACCGGGTCAAACACAGAATGAATCACCCTCCATACCATCACTTCACACACTCCCGATGTCAAGCACAGAGTGACGCTTCCTCTCTCCATGCCTGCCCTGTGATGAGGAGCGGGTGAAAGAGGGAGATAATGCCTCACCTTTTCTGCTGGTCAACAATTCACAGATTTGAGCCTTGGTTTCGTTGAAAGATCTGTACTTCGTTTCCATCTCAGTGAACCGGTGACGGAGATCGCTGTGCTTTAGTTTAAGATCGGACAGACTAGAGTTGAGCGCAGAAAGCTTGGATTGAAGGATTGAGTTTAACTCATGGTAGTTTCGTTCGGAGGTGACCTTAGACTGACGAATCTGTGATACTGAGAGAGATGGTGAAGGATGTTTAGCGTTCACAGTGACACGTGAGTAAGCGTCACGCTACCGAACGGGTCACAGAGAGTGTTGTGTCAGTGTCACGGTGAAGGGAGTCACAGTGAAGGATGTGCTGGTGGCACAGTGAGAGGCAACGGCGCCACCTTGAGGGGCGTGTCTGTTTCACGCTGAAGGGTATATCAATATCTAGTGAAATGTTTTTAATTGTTACAATGGGGGTCTGCGTCAGTATTGTACGGGGTATGTTCGAGCTGCTGTGAGAGACGTGTCGGTGTCACTGTAATAGGTGTTTCTGTGCCCCGGCGAGAGGTGTGCCGATTGAAAGGCTTGGGAAATGTCGAGTGAGGGGCCTGGTGGTGTCACGGTTGGTGGAATATCTGTGTCACGGTGTGGGGTGTGCTGGTCTCACAGAGCGGGGAATGTCTGTGTCACGCTGAGAGACATGTCATGGCCACGGTAGGTGTGAGAGGGTCACGCTGATCTGTGCAACGGTACTATGGAGAGTACCCGGAGAGTACTATGTCGGTGTCTTTGTGAATTTAGGTGCCGGTATCTATTAAGGGGTTTGCCTGTGTCAGGGTGAGGTGTGGGTAATTGCCTCAGTGAGTGGTGCATCGGTATTATGTTCAGGGGTGATTCTGCCCGGGTAATGGTTTGGGGTACTTTTAAAACCTTGGTGTTTTCCTCTACCCCACACGCCAAGACCTTCTCTTGCTCCTTTCTTTCTGTCCACAGCCCCTTCTTCATCACTTTTCTTGCTACCCTATGTTCCTCAATAGACCCATCTGATCCTTGCTTCCTAAATCTCCCGTCTGCTGCCTTCTTCCATCGGTGTTACAGTAAGTGGTGGGAGTGTTGGTTTCATTTTATAATCTCAGTATATTGGTTTCACTGTTGTGTTTTTTGCAATCTCAATATATTCCACACTCTTTATTTACGTTATGACTCCACTCGGAGACCGTTCCACTCACCATGGATCGACAGACCGGCCACTGTCACGATGAAGGCGGATGTAACTAGGCAGAGTAGGCAGATCAGACGGTACGGTCTATTTCCGATCTTCACGTTCGATTCCTGTTCTTGCGCAGCTGTGGAAAGACCACACGAACACAGGATGATAATAAATACTTATCAAGACCATAGGAACTACTTAATGAATACTTTACTTCATTATCTTAGTGACTGTAGTGATGAATTGCAGCAGACTGGAAAATCTGAGCATGTGGATATTAAGAAAGAGGATGCAATGGAGCTTTTGGAAAGCATCGAGTTTGATAAGTCGCCGGTACCGGACCAAATATACCCCAGGTTACTGTGGGAGGCGAGGGAAGAGATTGCTGAGTCTCTGGTGATGATCTTTCCATCATCAATGGGGACGGGAGAGGTTCCGGAGGATTGGGGGTTTGCGGATGCCATTCCTTTATTCAAGAAAGGGAGAAGAGATAGCCCAGGAAATTATAGAACAATGAGTCCTACGTCAGTGGTTGGTAAGTTGATGGAGAAGAACCTGATAGGCATGACTTGGAGATGAATGACATAATTAGGAATAGTCAGCATGGCTTTGTAAAAGGCAGATCGTGCCTTACGAGACATTGAATTTTTGTGGGGATGTGTCTAAACTCATTGATGAAGGAAGGACAGCTGATGTAGTGTATATGGGTTTCAGCAAAGCATTTTATAAGGTTCCCCGTGCAAGGTTTACTGAGAAATTAAGGAGGAATGGGATCCAAGGGCATATTGTTTTGTGGATCCAGAACTGGTTTGCCCACGGAAGGCGAAGAGTGATTGTAGACGGGTCATATTCTACATGGAAGTCGGTCACCAGTGGAGTGCCTCAGGGATCTGTTCTGGGACCCTTATTCTTCGTGACTTTTATAAATGAACTGGATGAAGATGTGGAGAAATCGGTTAGTAAGTTCGCTGACTACACAATGTTTAGGGGTATTGTGGAAAGTTGGAGGGCTGTCAGAGGTTACAGCGGGACATTGATAGGATTCAAAACTGGGCTGAGAAGTGGCAGACGGAGTTCAACCCAGTTAAGTGTGAAGTGGTTCATTTTGATAGGTCAAATCGGATGGCAGAATATAGTATTAATGATAAAAGTCTTGGTAATGTGGAGAATCAGCGGGATCTTGGGGTCCGAGATCAAAGCAGCTGCGCAGGTTGACTCTGTGGTTAAGACGTCGTACGGTGCATTGGCCATCAACAATCGTGGAATTGAATTTAGGAGCCGAGAGGTAATGTTGCAGCTCTATAGGACCCTGGTCAGACCCTACTTGGAGTACTGTGCTCAGATCTGGTCGCCTCTCGAAAGGAAAGACGTGGAATCCATAGAAAGGGTGCAGAGGAGATTGACAAGAATGTTTACTGGATTGGTGAGAATGCCATACGAGAATAGGTTGAGTGAAATCAGCCTTTTCTCCTTGGAGCGACGGAGGATGAGAGGTGACCTGATAGAGGTGTACAAGATGATGAGAGGCATTGATCGTGTGTATAGTCAGAGGCTTTTTCCCAGGACTGAAATGGTTCACACGAAAGGACATGCTTTTCAGGTGCTTGGAAGTAGGTATAGAGGAGGTGTCAGGAGTAAACCGATCCATACTGAATTCTTTGTCAGTCCCCTACGCTGCCCACAACACGAACTTTCCTCGTATCATCTGCAAACCTACTAACCGTACTGACAGTCAGGAGAGGGAAGGGCAAGAAGCAGGTATTAGAGAGTACCCCAGTGGCTGTGCCCACTAATAATAAGTATTCCTGTCTGATTACTTTTGGGTGGGGACGGCCTACCTGGAGGAAGCAACAGTGGTCGCGACTCTGTGACAGAGTCTGGTCCTGTGGCTCGGATGTGTAGGGAAAGGAAGAGGAATGCGGCAGCGATAGGGGACTCTGTAGTTGGGGGGTCAGATATTCGATTCTGTGGACGCAGAAAGAAACGCGGATAGTTGTTTGCCTCCCGGGTACCAGTGTCCGGGATGTTTCTGATCGCGTCCACGATATCTCGTAGTGGGAAGGAGAACAGCCACAGATCTTGGTGCATACTGGTAGCAACGACAAAGGCTGGGAAAGGGAGCAGGTCCTGAAGAAATACTACAGGAGTTAGGGAAAAAAAAGTTAGGAAGCAGAAACTCAAAGGTAGTAATCGCGGAGTTCCTGCCTGAGCCACGTGACAGTGAGAATAGGAATAGAATGAGGTGGAAGATAAATGCGTGGCTGAGGGATTGGAGCAGTGGGCAGGAATTCAGATCTCTGGATCATTTGGAGCTCTTTTGCGACCAGGGTGACCTCTACAAAAAGGATGGGTTTGCACCTGAATCCGAAGGGGACTAATATCCTGCCGGGGACTTTTGATCAGGCTACTGGGGAGAGTTTAACCTAGAATTGCTACGGGTTGGGAACCGAACTGAAGTGACAGAGGAAAGGGAGGTTGGCTCACAAATAGAGAACGTTTGGAGACTATGGTGAAAGGAAGGATAGGCAGCTGATAAAGAAGGGTCGCGCTCAGACCGATGGTTGACTCACAACTAGAGAAAGCTTGGAGACAGTGCGAGAGGGAGTATAGTCAGGTGGTAGAGAAGGGACGCGCTCAGACCGATGGTTGACTCACAACTAGAGAAAGCTTGGAGACAGTGCGAGAGGGAGTATAGTCAGGTGGTAGAGAAGGGACGCGCTCAGACCGATGGTTGGCTCACAAATAGAGAAAGCTTGGAGACAACGGAGAAAGGAAGGATAGGCAGCTGATAGAGAAGGGACGCGCTCAGTCCAATGTTTGAGGTGGGTCTATTTTAATTCGAAGAGCCGATGAGCTTAGAGCCTGGATCAGCACTTGGAGCTATGATGTTGTGGCCATTACAGAAGCTTAGATGGCTCGAATTCAGGAATGGCAACTTCAAGTGCCGGGTTAAGATGTTTCAGAAAAGATAGGGAGGAAGGGAAAATAAGGTGGGGGCCTGACACTGTTGATCAGGGATACAGTCACCGCTGCGGAAAAGGAGGACGCCATGGAGAAGTTGTCTGTGGAGTCTCTGTGCGTGTACGTTAGGAATAGGAAGGGGTCAATAACTCTAATGGGCGTTTTGTATAGACTATCCAATAGTAACAGGGACATCGAGGAGCAGAGAGGGAGACAGATTCTGGAAAGGAGTAATAACAAATGGATTGCTTTGGTGGGAGTTTTTAATTTCCCAACTATTGATTGGCATCTTCCTAGAGTGAGGGTGTTGAGATGGGGTAGAGTTTGTTAGGTGTGTTCAGGAAGGATTATTGACACAATATGTAAATAGTCCTACAAGATGAGAGGCAGTACTTGATCTGGTTTTGGGAAATGAACCTGGCCAGGTGTCAGCTCTCTAAGTGGAGAGCATTTTGGAGATACTGATCACAATTCTATCTCCTTTACCATAACATTGGAGAGGGAAAGACACAGACAAGTTAGGGAAACTTTTAATTGGATTAAAGGGAACTATGCGACTATCAGGCACGAAGTTGGAAGTTTGAATTGGAAAGCAGATGTTCGCAGGGAAACGTACGGAAGAAATGTGGCAAAGTTCAGGGGGTACTTGTGTGGGGCTCTGAGTAGGAACGTTCCATTGAGACATGGAAAGGATGGTAGGGTACAGGAACCGTGGTGTACAAAGGCTGTTGCATATCACATCAGATGAAAAGAAGGCCGTACGAAAGTTTCAAAGACAAGGTAGTGATATGAATCTAGGAGATCTTATGGCGAGCAGGAAGGAGCTTAAGAATGAGATGAGGAGAGCCAGAGGGAGCCATGAGAAGGTCTTGGCGATCAGACTTAAGGAAAACTCCAAGATATTCTATAGGAATGTTGAGAACAAGAGGATGAGACGTGAGAAAATAGGACAAATCAAGTGAGACGATGGAAATGTGTGTATGGAACCGGAGGAAATAGCGGAGGTTCTGAATGAATATTTGCTTCTGTGTTCACGAAGGAAAATGATCTTGGAGATTGAATGGATGACTTGCAGTGGATTAAAAAGCTTACGAATGTAGAAATTAAGAAAGAGGATGTGCTGGTGCTTTTGGAAAGCATCAAGTTGGACAAGTCACCGGTACCGGATGGGATGTACCCCAGGCTACTGTGGGAAGGGAGGTAGGAGATTGCTGAGCCTCTGGCAATGACCTTTACATCAATGAGGACGGGAGGGTTTTCGGAGGATTGGAGGTTTGCGAATGTTGTTCCGTTATTCATGAAATGGAGGAGGGACAGCCCACGAAATTATAGGCCAGTGAGTCTTACTTCAGTGGTTGGTTAGTTGATAGAAAAGATCCTGAGAGGCAGGATTTATGAACATTTAGAGAGGTTTAATATAAATATGAATAGTTATCATGGCTTTGTCAAAGGCAGGTCGTGCCTCACGAGTCTGATAAAGTTTTTTGAGGACGTGACTAACCACATTGATGAAGGTAGAGCCGGAGATGTAGTGTATATGAATTTTCGCAGGGTATTTGATATGATACCCCAAGCAAGGCTTATTGAGAAAGTAAGAAGTCATGGGATCCAATGGGATATTGTTTTGTGGATCAATAACTAGCTTGCCCACAAAAGGCAAATTACGCTTGTGGAAGGGTCATATTCTGCATGGACTCCTGTGATTAGCGGTGTGCCTCAGAGATCTGTTCTGCGCCACCTACCCTTTGTGATTTTTATAAATAACCTGGATGAGGAAGTGGAGGACTGGGTTAATAATTTCGCTGGTGACACTATGGTTGGTGGTATTAAGGATAGTGTGGAGGGTTATCAGATGTTACAGCGGGACATTGAAAGGATGCAAAACTGGGCTGAGAAGTGTTCGATGGAGTTCCACACAGATAAGTGTGAGGGGTGGTTCATTTTGGTGGGTCAAATATGATGGCAGAATATAGTATTAATGATAAACTCTTGGCAGTGTGGAGGATCAGAGGGATCTTAGGGTCTGAGTCCATGGGACACTCAAAGCAGCTACGTAGGTTGACTCGGTGGTTAGAAAAGAAATACGGAAATTGTCTTTCATCAATCGTGTAATTGAATTTAGGAGCTGCGAGGTAATGTTTCAGTGATGTAGGACACTGGTCAGACCCCGGATGGAGTACTGTGCTCCGTTCTGGTTGACTCACTAAAGGAAGGATTTGGAAGCTATAGAATGGATTCAAATGAGATTTTCTAGAATGTTTCCTGGATTGGGAAACATGCCTTATGAGAACAGGTTGAGTGAACTCGGCGTTTTCTCTTTGAGCAACGGAGGATGAGTCGTGTCAGGGCTGAAATGCTTGCCACAAGAGGACACACGTTTAACGTGCTGGGGAGTCGGTGCAGAGGACATGTCAGGGGTAAGTGTTTTAAGCAGACAGTGGTGAGTGCGTGGAATGGGCTGCCGGCAACGGTGGTGGATTCGGACACGATAGGGTCATTTAAGGACCTTTTGGATAGATACATGGACCGTAGAAAAATAGAGGGCTATCTGTAAGCCTAGGAATTGCTAAGGTAGAGACATGTTCGGGATAACTTTGTGAGCCGAACCGCCTGTATTGTGCTGTAGGGTTTCAATGATTCTCACTATATGAAGGACCTGGAAACCGTAAGAGATTTACAAGGATGTTTCCTGGATTGGGGAGCATGCCTTATAAGAATAGAATGAGTGAACTGGGCCTTTTCTCCTTGGAGTGATGGAGGATGAGAGATGAATTGATAGTGGTGTACAAGATAAGGAGATACATTGATCGTATAGATCATGTAGGCTTTTTCTCAGGACTGAAATGGTTAGCACGGGAGGGAATAGTTTTGTCATAGAGATGTCAGGGGTAAGTTTTTTACACAGAGAGTGGTGAGTGCGTAGAATGGGTTACCGGTGGCGGTGGTGAAGGAGGAAATGATACGTTCTTTATAGGACTCCTGGATAGTTACATCCAGCTGAGAAGAACAGAGGGCTATGGGTAAAGACTTGGTAGTTCTTAGATGGGGACATGTTCGGCACAGCTTTGTGGGTCGATGGGCCTGTATTGTGCTGTATGTTTTCTATGTTTTTTATGTGTCTAAAGCACCTCTCTACAATTTAATCCAGATCATTTTTATACATCACGGAGAGGCGAAGTCCCAGTGACATCCAGAGATACAAATCCTTTCATAGTTGAAGAGCAGCGTTAAACAATCACAGATTGCAGAGCAAAGCGTCACAGTTACAGAGAGAGGGCAGTGCAGGCAGACGATAAGGTGCAAGAGGTCACGACGAGGTCGATCGTGAGGTCAGAAGTCCATCTGAACGTTCTAGCGGGCCTTTCGATAATCTGATATCTCAACCACACCACACACTCACTCCGATGGGAGGGAGTCCGGGTTGGGTAGGGGTCTATGATTAATCTGGCAGATGCACCGAAGCAGCAGGAAGTGTAGACAAGTGTCCACGGAGGGAACATGTTAGGTTTCCATTTTTGGAAAGAGGCACCAAGACGGCTGATGAGACAGTGCAGTTGACATGATGTGCAGGGACTTCAATAAGGCATTTGTTGGGCCGCTCTGCATAATGGGGTGAGGCCTAGGGCGATTAGACAGACAGATTTGATTGGGGATGACCCGCTTGTCCTGATTGGTTGATAAAATGCGCACTGACATTAACAAGTACAGTCACAAGATCCCAGATGGCAGATCACTCTGGGAGATGGAAGAGAGGAAGGGAGGGAGAGACGGAGAAAGAATTGACTGATGAGAGAGGGAGGGAGTGGGGAAGTAAGGAGTGTGGAAGGTGGAGGAGGGAGAGAGGTACTGGATGGCGTGAGACCCAGGGAGAGCTGTCGGGCTACTTTGATTTGGAAGGACGGATCAAGCACAGGGAGTAGATGTAATCTGCCTAGACTTTAACAAGGTCTCAGATGGTACACTGCTTTGGGTGCCGGGAGACAGAGGATACAGGATTATGTGAAAGTGGATGACGAGGAGGAGAGAGAACTGAGGGAGAGAGGGTGTGTTAGTGAGAAAGGAGGTAGACAGGGACGAGAGAGGGGGAAGGAGAAAAGGAGGGGATACAAATCCTTTCATAGTTGTAGAGCAGCGTAATACAAACACAGAATGCAGAGTAAAGTGGCACAGTTGCAGAGAGAGGGCAGTGCAGGCAGACGATAAGGTGCAAGGGGCTACTACGAGGTCGATCGTGAGGTCAGAAAGCCATCAGATCACTCTATTCGATAATCGGATATCTCAACCCCACCACACCCCCACCCCGATGGGATGAGTCCGGGTTGGGTAGGGGTTTATGATTAATCTGGCTGCTGCACCAAAGCAACAAGAAGTGTAGACAAGTGTCCACGGAGGGAACATGTCAGTTTTCCATCTTTGGTGAGAGGGACCAAGACGGCTGATGAGACAGTGTAGTTGACATGATGTGCAGGGACTTCAATAAGGCATTTGTTGAGCTGCTCTGCATAATGGGGTGAGGCCTAGGGCGATTAGACTGACCGACTTGATTGCGGATTACCCGCTGGTCCTGATTGCCAGATAAAATGTACACTGACTTTAACAAGTACAGTCACAAGATCCCAGATGGCAGACCACTCTGGGAGATGGGAGAGAGGAAGGGAGCGAGAGACGGAGAAAGAATTGACTGATGAGAGAAGGAGGGAGTGGGGAAGTAGTGAGGCTGGAAGATGGAGGAGAGAGAGATGTACTGGATGGCGTGAGACCCAGGGAGAGCTGTCGGGCTACTTTGATCTGGAAGGCCGGAACAGGCACGGGGAGTAGATGTAATCTACCTAGACTTTAACAAGGTCTCAGATGGTACAAAACTCCGGGGTGCCGGGAGACAGAGGACACAGGATTAGGTGAAAGTGGATGACGAGGAGGAGTGAGAACTGAGGGGGAGAGGGGGTGTTAGTGCAAAAGGAAGAAGACAGGGACGAGAGAGGGGGAAGGAGAAAAGAAGGAGAGATAATAGGGGAGGAGTGTGGGGCAGAGGGGGAAGAGTGGGGAGCTGGGGAGATAGAACGGCATAGACGGGCAAAGTCTTTTTTTAGGAGAGTGGTTGGGGAGAATCGGGAACCGAGTAGAGGAGGAGATTCGTGTAGGAGAGGGGCAGAGAGTTTGGGGTGAAAGTGGAAGAGAGCGAAGGAGGAGAACGAGGATGTTGTCTAGTCTCGAGGGACTGATTTGTGCAGAGAGGTCGGTCAGTTTGGGACTTTAATTCTTGGAACGTCGTGGTGACCTCACAGAGACGTATAAAACCACGAGCGCTGAATGGGGAGGGTTTAAAGAAGATTTGCAGGGGGGTGGGAACTGGAGGGCCAGAGCAGATCATGGAGCGGGGGTGGAAATAAATTGTGTTAAAAGTTCATGCAAAGTCAGAAATAGAAGTGTTGTGTATGGGTATTACAATCTTCGGAGGCGTGTCTATTTCAATGCGAGGAGTATATTGTCCGGAAGGCAGACAAGCTGAGGGCGTGGATTGACACGTGGAATTATCACATCATAGCCATTAGTGAAACTTGGCTACAGGAGGGGCAGGACGGCAGCTTAATGTTCCAGAGTTCCGATGTTTCAGACGTGATAGAGGCAGAGGGATGAAGTGTGGGGGTTGGGGTGGTGACATTGCCAGTCAGGGAAAATGTTACAACAGTGCTCAGGCAGGACAGATTAGAGGGCTTGGCTACCGAGGCCATATGGGTGGAGCTGAGAAACAGGAAAGACATGATGACCACATTAATGGGGTTGTATTATAGACCACACAATAGTCAGTGAGAACTGGAGGAGCAAATCTGCAGAGAGACAGAAGACAACTGCAGGAAACATAAAGTTGTGATAGTAGGGGATTTTTATTTTCCACATATTGATTGGGGCTCTCATATTGTTAAAGGTCCAGATGGTTTAGTGCTTGTATAATGTCTTCAGCAAAGTTTTCTATATCAATATGTGGAGGTACCAACTAGAGAGGATGGAATTTTAGATCTCCTATTAGGAAACGAGTTAGGACAGGTGACGGAAGTCTGTGTGGGGAAACACCGAGGGACAGTGATCATACAGCCATTAGTGTCAACTTGATCATGAATAAAGATAGATCTGGTCCTCGGGTTGAAGTTCTAAACTGGAAAAGGGCCAAATTCGATGAAATGAAAAATGATCTAAAACGTTTGGATTGGGACAGGTTGTTCTCTGGCAAGGATGTGATTGGTAAGTGGGAGGCCGTCAAAGGAGAACTTTTCAGAGTGCAGAATTTGTATGTTCCTGTCAGGAATAAAGGCAAAGTGAATGAGATTAAGGAACCTTCGTTCTCTAGGGATGTTAGAACTCTGATAAGGAAAGAGAGAATGTATGAAATGTATAGGAAACAAGGAGCAGATGAAATTCTTCAGGAGTATAAAATGTGCAAGAAAATACTTAAGAAAGAAATCAGGAGGGTTTAATGAAGGCATGAGGTAGTTCTGGCAGTCAAGTTGGAGGATAATCAAGAGCTTCTGCAGGTATATTAAGTGCAAAAGGATAGTAAGGGATAAAATTGGTCCTCTTGAAAATCAGAGTGGTCGGCTACGTATGGAAGCAAAAGAAATGAGGGAGATCATAAAACTTTTTTGTATCTATATTTACTAAGGAAACTGACAAGGTGCCTATGGAAATGAGGGAAACAAGTAGTGAGGTCATGGAACCTATAGAGGTTGAAGAGGAGGAGGTGATTGCTGTCTTGAGGCAAGTCAGAGTGGATAAACCCCTAGGCCCTGATATGGTTTACCCTCGGTCCTTGAAGGAGACTGGTATTGAGGCAAGTCAAAGTGGATAAATCCCCAGGCCCTGACAGGGTTTACACTCAGACCCTGAGGGAGACTCGTGTTGCAATTGCAGGGACCCGGGCAGAAATATTTAAAATGTCGGTATCCACGGATCAGGTGCTGGAGGATTGGAGGATAGCTCTTCCGTTTTACGTTATTTTTTTTTAAAAAAGCTCTAAAAAAATCTGGGAAATTATAGGCCGGTAAAATTACCATCAGGTGTAGGAAAATCATTGGAAGGAGTAATAAGGGATAGAATCTACAAGTATTTAGAGAGACAGGGACTCATTAGGGAGAGTCAACATGGTTAGTGCGTGGTAGGTCATGTTTAACCAATCTAATACGGTTTTTCGTGGAGGTTACTAGAAAAGTGAATGAGGGGAAGGCGGTGGATGTTGTCTATATGGACTTCAGTAAGGCCTTTGACAAGCTCCCGCATGGCAGGTTAGTTAGGAAGATTCAGTCCCTAGGTCGCAGTCGTGGTAACATAAAGTAAGAAGAAACCTCTTACATATACATGGTGAGGTAGTAAATTGGATTAGACGTTGGCCCAACGGAGAAACCAAACAGTGGTAATGGAGGATTGCTTCTCTGAGTGGAGGCCTGTGACTAGTGGTGTGCCACAGGGATCAGTGCTGGGTCCATTGTTACTTGTCATCTATATCAATGATCTGGATCATAATGTGGTAAATTGGATCATCAAGCTTGCTGATGATACAGAGTTTGGAGGTGTAGTGAACAGTGAGGAATATTTTCAATGCTTGCAGAGGGAATTGGACCAGTTGGAAAAATGGGCTGAAAAATGGCAGGTGGAGTTTAATGCAGACAAGTGTGAGGTATTGCTCTTCGGCTGGACAAACAAAGGTAGTTCATACAAGGTAAATTATAGGGCACTGATGAGTGCAGTAGAAGATAGTGATCTGGGAATACAGATACAATAATTCCCTAAAAGTGGCGTCACAGGTAGATAGGGTAGGAAAGAGAGCGTTTGGCACATTGGCCTTTATAAATCAGAGTATAAGAGTTGGAATGTTATGTTGATGTTGTATAAGGCATTGGAGCGTAGAAAAATGAGGGCAGATTTGAAAGAGGTATATCTACTTGGATAGATCGTTGGCTGTTCGGCAGGAAACAGAGAGTGGGAATAAAGGGATCCATTCTGTTTGACTGCCAGTTACCTGTGGTGTTCCATAGGGGCCCGTGCTGGGGACTCTTCTTTCTACGCTGTATGTCAACGATTTGGATTATGGAATAGATGGCTTTGTGGCTATGATTTCTGATGATACAAAGTTAGGCGGGGTGCCGGTAGTCCTGAGGAAACAGAGAGTCTGCAGAGAGACTTGGATAGATTGGGGGATGGGCAAAGAAGAGGCAAATGAAATACAATTTTGGAAATTGTACGTTCATGCACTTTAATTGATGAAATAGAAGGGGAGACTATTATTTAAAAGGGGAGATAATTCAAAGTTCTGACATGCAACGGGACTTGGGAGTCCTCGTGCAGGATACCCTTAAGGTTAACCTCCAGGTTGAGTCGGTGGTAAAGAAGGGGAATGCAATGCTGGAATTCATTTCTGGAGTAATTCAGTTCTAGGAGCAGGGATGTGTTGTTCAGGCTCTATAAGACACTGGTAAGATCTCACTTGGAATACTATGTGCAGTTTTGGGCTCCTTATTTAAGAAGTGCTGTGCTGACGTTGGAGAGGGTTCAGAGAAGATACACTGGAAAGAATCCGGGAATGAGAGGGTTAACATTTGAGGAACGTTTGACCGCTCTTGTACTGTACACCTTGGAGTTGAGAAGAATGTGGGGGGACCTCATAGAAACATTTCGAACGTTGAAAGACATGGACAGAGTGGATGTGTCAAAGTTGTTCCCCATGGTGGGGGAGTCTATTACGAGAGGACATGACCTACGGATTGAAGGGCGCCCATTCAGAACAGAGATGCGAAGATTTTTTTTTTTTTGCCAGAGGGCGGCAGTGGAGTTCAGATCATGGGGCGTATTTAAGGCAGAGTTTGATAGGTATCTGTGTAGCCAGAGCATCAAAGGTTATGCTGAGAAGGCGGAGGAGGGGGAACAAATGGGAGAATAGATCAGCTCATGATAAAATATCGGAGCAGACTCGATGGGCCGACTTGCTCTCCTCTGCTTCTTTGTCGTATGGTCTTATAATATTATGATGGGTATACAGAGAGGGAATGCAGGAAGGATTTTTCCACTGTGGCTAGGGGAGAAAAAAAAAACAGAGGACATGGGTTAAGGGTGAAGTGGGAAAAGTGTAAAGGAACATGCGGCGGGGCCTCTTCACACAGAGAGCGCTGGGACTGTGCAATGAGCTGCCAGATGAAGTGATGAAAGCAGGATCACTTTTAATATTTAAGAAAAACTTGGACAGGTACATGGAATGACGGGTATGGAGGGATATGGTCCAGGTGCAGGAGACAGATGCATTCGAAACTAGGACTCTTGCGACTAAAACAAGTGACCCTGCAGACTGACGTCATCACTGTGAACTCTGACCTGTTTGTGCAGTGGTTGGCAGTCCGCCGGGTCCCGAGGAAATGGGCGGATCTTCGTCCTCAACGATGCGGGTTTCCTCTTTCCGAAAGTTCAGCTCTGAGTAGGTGGAGGTCACACCGTCTGGGAGAGAGAGGGAGAGAGAACAGTTAAGAAAGAGGGTGAGAGCGGTAGAGATTGGGTGAGGGAGTCGGGGAGAGAGAGAAGAGCGAGGGGTGAAGGAAGAGAAAGAGGATTTAAGAGAGTAGGAGAGAAGGGCTGAGACAGCGAGCGAGAGAGAGTGAGGGTGGTGGAGAGAGGACAGAGACGTGGAGACAGAGAGAAGGCGATAACGACGGTCAAAGATGGGAGAGCGCGATGCGGGCATTGGGCAGGAAAATGCGACAGAAAGAACTGGGAGAGAGAACGGGGAGAGAAAGGGGAGAGAGTGAGAGAAAGGGGGTAGAGGGGGAGAGCGGAGTGAGAGGTGTGAGAGATGAATGGAGGGGAATGAGAAGGGAGAGGGTGGAAGTGGTAACGAGAACAGGAGAATTTCAACGAGTGGGGAACGAGCGAGGGTGGCAGAGTGTCGGGAGCGGGAGAGGGGGTGAATACAGGAGGGGAAGGTGTGAGGGGAGATGAGCGGGAAACAGCGACAGAGAGAAGTGGGAAGAACGGGCAGAGCTGACCGGGTTATAAGAGTGAGCAGAGATAGAGCGAAAGAGTGCGAGGGGAAGACCGAGAGTAATAGAGACGGTGACTGTGATAGAGAAGAGACGGGGGCAATGAGAGAGGGCGAAGAGAAGGGGACAGTGGCAGACAGCAGGAGAAAAAGAGTGAGAAAGAAACAGGGGAGGAAGGCAAAGAGGAGACAGGGTAAGAGAAGGGGAAAGAGAGAAAAGACAGTGGGGTTAGAAAAGGGAGAGAGGTGTTAAAGTTTTATACCGCACTCCCTCCTCACCGTCTCTTCCACTGTGCACCCTCCTCACCACAACAGCACGACACTAACACATTTCCACCACCTCCGCGAGACACAGCTCGCTCCTTATTGCCCCTTCCTCCACTCGCCCTATACCATGCCATCTTTCCACAGCACTCCTTCCACACTCCATCCGACGGCGCTACCTCTATTTCGCCCCTCCCAGGGCGCAACATTCCGCACCGACCATCAAAGAGAGCTCCCCCCTCTACGCATCTCTCACGCTTTCCCTCCGTGTTATTCTCAAACAGGGAATCATTCTGGTAAACTGTAGGTTTGCCCTGAGACCTCTCGACAGGATCGGACACGTCACCTAAACAGGTAAAAACTAACAAAGTTGAAACTGACCTCGATCTGTCCGGACCGGGGGCGCCGAAGGGGTCTTGAAATTAACTTCCACGTACGATACATGAGGTTCAGCTGGGGACAGAAAATTGAGGGTCAGACACAGAGTGAAGCTCCCAGCTCACCTTCCCATCCCACACTCCCAGGTTCAGACACAGAGTGAATCCCCCTAAACACTGTCCAATCTCACACTCCCGGGGTCTGACATAGAGTGAATCTCCCTCCACACCGTCCCATTACACACTCCCGGGGTCAGACACAGAGTGAATCTCCCAACACACTGTCCCATCAAACACTCCCGGGGTCAGACACAGAGTGAATCTCCCTCCACACCGTCCCATTACACATTCCTGTGGTCAGACACAGAGTGAATCGTACTCCACACCGTCCCATCACCCACTCCCGGGGTCAGACACAGAGTGAATCTCCCTCCACACCGTCCCATCACACACTCCCGGGGTCAGACACAGGGTGAATCTCCCTCCACACCGTCCCATTACACATTCCTGTGGTCAGACGCAGAGTGAAGCTCCCTCCACACCGTCCCATCACACACTCCCGGGGTCAGACACAGAGTGAATCTCCCTCCACACCGTCCCATCACACCCACCCCGTGGTCAGACACAGGGTGTATCTCCCTCCGCACCGCCCCATCACACCCACCCCGTGGTCAAGCAAACATTTAATCTCCCTCGCAACGTATTTCTGACCCCCTTACATCGGGAAGGAGTCTCTGAGTCCGTTTTTGTGAACGTCACATTCATATAAGTCTCGCTGTCGTCCATCCTGTCGAGGATTCTCTCCGTCTCTGAGCTCAGAAAGGGGAAGTAACCGTTGACAAAGGAAGCCCGTGTTTACAGGGGAGTTTGACCGGCAGCAACAAACACCAGATGAAGTGTTGATAAAGAGACAGGCCGAGAGCAGGGGGAGGAGTTGTCGGGCAGGAGGCAGTTTGATGGTGTGAATGTGCGTGTTCTCGAGAGGTATGTATGGCGGGGGGAGGAGTTGTGAGAGTGGGGACAAAGAGCAGGAGTGGACAATGAGGGAGTATGGGAGAAGTCAGAGAGGGAGAACTGGGTGAGAGTGGGCAGAGAGGGAGGAGCGGAGATAAAAATGGGGAGTGTCAGATGTTGGAGAGAATGGGTATAGAGAGGGGGAAGCGGCGGGGAATATTTGCAAGAACTTAGGGGTAAGAAGGAAAAAGTAGACAGCGGGGTGACGGAGGAAAGGAAGAGAGAGAGAGAGAGAGAGAAAGGGACATGGAGTGGGAGAAGAGTAAGTGAGGGAGGACAGAGAGTGTTACAGGGGGGAGGAGGGATGCAGGGGAGGGTCGATGGAGGGATGGAAAGAGAAAGGGAGAAAAGAGTGGAAGAAGTGGATCAGAGTGGGATGAGACGAGTGAAGAAGAATTGAAAGGGAGGATATGTGTCACTCATACAGAGCCTCAGTTGACAAGATGAATTTTATCCCCTCGGCACCCAACCGCCACAAGCGGTTGGTCCCTGATTTGACCGTCGGACCCTCCTACTTCTCTTCTCATCGCCGGGGATTCAGACCCTCTCTGTGCGGGAAACCACGGCGCCGGGGACATACACCCAACACCCACCGAAGCAAGCGAGCCCATCCCTCCGAGTGAAATGAACAGCTCCTCACAGTCTCTCTTTTTCTCTCTCTCTCTCGCCCCCGCCCTTCGAGTGAAATCAACAACTCCTCACAGTCGCTCTCTCTCTCTCTCTCTCCCCCTCTGAGTGAAATGAACAACTCCTCACTGTCTCTCTCTCTCCCTCCCTCCGAGTGAAATGAACAACTCCTCACTGACTCTCTCTCTCCCCCTCCCTCCGAGTGAAATGAACAACTCCTCACTGTCTCTCTCTCTCTCCCTCCCTCCGAGTGAAATGAACAACTCCTCACAGTCTCTCTCTCTCCCTCCCTCCGAGTGAAATGAACATCTCCTCACAGTCTCTCTCTCCCTCCCTCCGAGTGAAATGAACAACTCCTCACTGACTCTCTCTCTCCCTCCCTCCGAGTGAAATGAACAACTCCTCACTGTCTCGCTCTCTTCCCCCTCCCTCCGAGTGAAATGAACAACTCCTCACTGACTCTCTCCCTCTCTCTCTCTCTCTCCGAGTGAAATGAACAACTCCTCACTGTCTCTCTCCCTCTCTCTCTCTCTCCGAGTGAAATGAACAACTCCTCACTGTCTCTCTCTCCCTCCCTCCGAGTGAAATGAACAACTCCTCACTGTCTCTCTCTCTCTGTCTTTCTCTCTCTCTCCCTCTCTCTGTCTCTCCGAGTGAAATGAACAACTCCTCACTGTCTCTCTCCCTCTCTCTCTCGCGGAGTAAAATGAACAAGCTCACAATCTCTCTCTCTCTCCCCCTCACATCCGAGTGAAATGAACAACTCCCCAATCTCTCTCTCTCTCTCTCTCTCCATCTCTCTCTCTCTCTCTCTCCCCTGTCTATCTCTCCGACTCCCCCTCCTCCGAGTGAAATGAACAACTCCTCACAGTCTCTCTCTCCCTCCGATTGAAATTAACAACTCCTCACTGTCTCTCTCTCTCCCCCTCCCTCCGAGTGAAATGAACAACTCCTCACAGTCTCTCTCTCTCTCTCTCTCTCTCTCTCTCTCTTTCTCTTTCTCTCTCTCTCTCTCTCAGATCTACACCAAATAAACACTAGAGGAAGTCGCGAGAAACAGATTGCTATGTTTAGACCATGCAGTGTTCAACAGTGTTCACGGGGTCAGACAGAGTGAAGCTCCCTCCACATCACGTTCTACACCCCCCCCCCAACATCGGGAAGGAGCCTCTGAGTCGGTTTTTGTGAACTTCACGTTCATGTAAGTCTCGCTGTCGTCCATCCTGTCGAGGATTCTCTGCGTCCCTGAGCTCAGAAAGGGGATGTAACCGTTGACAAATGAAATCCGTGTTTACAGGGGAGTTTGACCGGCAGCAACAAACACCAGATGATGTGCAGATAAAGAGACAGGCCGAGAGCAGGGGAGGAGGTGTCGGGCAGGCGACAGTTTGAGGGTGTGAAAGCGGGTGTTCTCGAGAGATGAGAGCGGCGGGGTGAGGAACTGTGAAAGTGGGGAGATTGAGGGGAGGGGGGATGAGGGAAGGATGTGGAGATCGGAGAGCGATAAATGGGTGACAGGGGGCCGGGAGCGAGGAGCTGAAATAAAGAGGTGGTACGGTCAGAAGTAGGAGATAATGGGTATAGAGAGGAGGGAAAGCGGCAGGGGATATTTGAAGATAATTTAGGGATAAGAGGGAGAAGGCAGAGGGCGAGCTGAAGGGGGAAAGAAAGAGAGAGAGAGAGAGGGCATGGAGTGGGAGAAGAGTAAGTGAGTGAGGACAGAGAGTGTTACAGGGGGGGAGGAGGGATGCAGGGGGAGGGTCGATGGAGGGATGGAAAGAGAAAGGGAGAAAAGAGTGGAAGAAGTGGATTAGAGAGGGATGAGACGAGTGAAGAAGAATTGAAAGGGAGGATATGTGTCAATCATGCAGAGCCTCTGTTGACAGGATGAATTTTATCCCCTCGGCACCTAACCGCCACCAGCGGTTGGTCCCTGATTTGACCGTCGGACCCTCCCACTTCACTTCTCATCGCCGGGGATTCAGACCCTCTCTGTGCGGGAAACCACGGCCCCGGGGACATACACACAACACCCACCGAAGCGAGCGAGCCCCATCCCTCCGAGTGAAATGAACAGCTCCTCACAGTCTCTCTTTTTCTCTCTCTCCTCCTCCTCGCCCCCGCCCTTCGAGTGAAATCAACAACTCCTCACAGTCGCTCTCTCGCTCTCTGTCTCAGTCTCGCTCTCTATCTCTCTATCTCTCTGTCTCCCCCTCCCTCCGAGAGAAATGAACAACACCTCACTGTCTCTCTGTCTTTCTCTCTCTCCCTCTCTCTCGCCGAGTAAAATGAACAACTCACAATCTCTCTCTCCCCCTCACTCCGAGTGAAATGAACAACTCCCCAATCTCTCTCTCTCTCTCTCTCTCTCTCCTCTCTCTCTCTCTCTCTCTCTCTCCTCTCTCTCTCTCTCTCTCCTCTCTCTCTCTCTCATCTCTCTCTCTCTCTCTCTCTCTCTCTCTCTCTCTCTCTCTCAAATTTACACCAGAGGAAGTAGCGAGAAACAGATTGCCATGTTTAGACCATGCAGTGTTCACGGGGTCAGACAGAGTGAAGCTCCCTCCACATCACTTTCTGCCCCCCCCCCCCTCCCCACATCGGGAAGGAGTCTCTGAGTCCGGTTTTGTGAACTTCACGTTCATGTAAGTCTCGCTGTCGTCCATTCTGTCGAGGATTCTCTGCGTCCCTGGGCTCAGAAAGGGGATGTAACCGTTGACAAAGGAAGCCCGTGTTTACATTGGAGTTTGACCGGCAGCAACAAACACCAGATGATGTGCAGATAAAGGGAGAGGCCGAGAGCAGGGGAGGAGGTGTCGGGCAGGAGACAGTTTGAGGGTGTGAAAGCGGGTGTTCTCGAGAGATGAGAGCGGCGGGGTGAGGAACTGTGAAAGTGGGGAGATTGAGGGGAGGGGGGATGAGGGAAGGATGTGGAGATCGGAGAGCGATAAATGGGTGACAGGGGGCAGGGAGCGAGGAGCTGAAATAAAGAGGTGGTACGGTCAGAAGTAGGAGATAATGGGTATAGAGAGGAGGGAAAACGGCAGGGGATATTTGAAGATAATTTAGGGATAAGAGGGAGAAGGTAGAGGGCGAGCTGAAGGGGGAAAGAAAGAGAGAGAGAGAGAGGGCATGGAGGGGGAGAAGAGTAAGTGAGTGAGGCAGAGAGTGTTACAGGGGGGATGAGGGATGCAGGGGAGGGAAAGAAGGAGGTGTATTTGTGACTTATGCAGAGCCTTGTTGTCAGGGAGAATC
Source organism: Hemitrygon akajei (assembly GCF_048418815.1). NCBI lineage: Eukaryota > Metazoa > Chordata > Chondrichthyes > Myliobatiformes > Dasyatidae > Hemitrygon > Hemitrygon akajei. The sequence goes on from NW_027331929.1 coordinate 1,847,259, forward strand.
TTATCACTCGTCTCCTCCCCCGCCCCAGCGGTTGTTTCCTTGTTTGACCGTCGGACCCTCCCACTTCTCTGCTCACCGCCGGGGATTCAGACCCTCTGTGTGCGGGGAACCACGGTCCCGGGGACAAACACCCAACACCCACCGAAGCGAGCGAGCCCCCTCCCTCCGAGTGAAATGAACAACTCCTCTCTCTCTCTCTCTCTCTCTCTCTCTCTCTCTCTCTCTCTCTCTCTCTCTCTCTCTCTCTCTCTCTCTCTCTCTCTCTCATCTACAGAATATTTACAGCAGAAGCAGTCGCGGAAACAAGATTACCATTTTTAGACTATGCAGTTTTCAACAAACAATATGGGTGTCTCGATATTGAAGTTAACAGGAAAATTAATCACGCTGATCTGTATCTCCGGTTTCACTCTCCTCTCCAAATAGAACATACGTTGAGGCTTATCAGTATTTCAGAGAAGTCTTGAAAGCCTGCGGCTACACTGACTGGTTCATCGTTAAATGAACAAATGAATAGCAGGGACGTCAGCCCAACAGATGGAGTTCAGGAGCTCTCTGAAACACCCTCCATCACCTTCTGTCTATTATCCTTTTCGCTCTCTGCAGAAGTCACTGTCTCCCGATCTCTCCCAATAAATGTACCAATCTCGCTTCAGGTTCGCACCTCTCTCCCCGCTCGCTCTCTCTATCTCTGTACACCCTCCCGCCGTGAGTCTTTTCCATCTCAGTTCTCTCCACACTAAGCCTTCCCTTTCTGTCTTTACACCCTCTCTACTCCACTTTCTCACATCCCATTCTCTCCCGCTCACACTGTGCTTCCCCTCAGTGAAATGTGACAGGGACGTTTCCAGGAAGGGCGCCGCCTGCTGGAGATCCGGGATCAGTTTCATTCTCCACGGTGAGTAAGGGCGAAGACTAAAGGAGAAGTGGGGTTTGGAACTGAAGGGGTGGGGGGAAGATGGTAAGTAGGATATTAGTGTCGGTGGCGATGTGCTGAAGTGGTGTGTGTGTGTGTGTGTGTGTGTGTGTGTGTGTGTGTGTGTGTGTGTGTGTGTGTGTGTGTGTGTGTGTGTGTGTGTGTGTGTGTGTGTGTGTGAGAGAGAGAGAGAGAGAGAGAGAGAGAGAGAGAGAGAGAGAGAGAGAGAGAGACGGCATCAGCAAAACAAGCACTTCCGGGGTCAGACACAGAGTGAATCTCCCTCCACACCGTCCCATCACACACTCCAGGGGTGATACAGAGTGAATCTCCCTCCACACCGTCCAATCACACACTCCAGGGGTCATACAGCGTGAATCTCATAAGAACATAAGAGATAGGAGCAGGAGGAGGCCAATCGGCCCCTCAAGCCTGCTCCGCCATTCAACAAGATCATGGCTGATCCAATCTTAACTCTAGTTTTCACCGAATCCCACAAGGCAACAGTGCCAACCAACAGGGCACCATGCCGCCCATTTTATTTTATTATTCATCCCGCCCAAACCCATGTGATCACCCGGGGAAAAAAAACCGAGTTGCCAATTGAGGAGAAAAAATCTGGAAAATTCCTCTCCGGCCCATCCAGGCTATCGAAAACTGGTCCTGGAGATCACATGGCTGATCTAAACCTAGCCTCATGTCCACTTACCTGCTCGCTCACCGTATCCCCTAATGCCATTTTTATCCAGGAAAATGTCTATCTCCATTTTGAATTTATTGAGTGTAGTAGCTTCCACAGCTCTCTGGGGCAGTAAATTCCACAGCCCCACTACCCTCTGAGTGAAGAAATTTCTCCGCATCTCAGTCCTGGAACGGCATCCCCTCATTTTAAGATTATGCCCGCTAGTCCTAGTTTCACCCATCATTGGGAACATTCTCCCCGCATCCACCCGATCAAGCCCCTTCACAATCTTATATGTTTCAATAAGATCGCCTCTCATTCTTCGGAACTCCAATAAGTAGAGTCCCAATCTACTCAACCTCTCATCATACATCAACCCACCCATCCCCGGAATTAACCTAGTGAACCTTCTCTGCACTGCCTCGAGAGCCAGTATGTCATTTCTTAAATATGGACACCAGAACTGCACGCAGTATTCCAGGTGTGGTCTCACCAATACCCGGTACAACTGCAGTAAGACCTCCCTGTTCTTATACTCCATCCCCCTAGCAATAAAAGCCAGCATTCCACTGGCCTTCTTGACAATCTGCTGCACTTGCATACTAACTTTTTGTGTTTCCTGCACCAGGACCCCCAGATCCCTTTGCACAGAAGCACTTTCCAGTTTCTCTCCATTTAGATAATAACTTGCTCTATTATTTTTCCTGCTAAAGTGCAAGACCACACACTTGTCAGTATTATATTTCATCTGCCAAATGTCTGCCCAATCACTAAGCCTATGTATGTCCCCCTGCAGGGTTTCAATGTCCTCCGCACTCCTTACACTCCCTCCCATCTTTGTGTCATCAGCAAACTTCGATACGTTGCACTTAGTCCCTTTCTCCAAATCATTAATATAGATTGTAAAGAGTAATCTTCCTCCACACAGTCTCATATCACACTCCCAGGGACAGGCACAGAGCTAATCTCCGCCCGCACCGTCCCATCACACACTCCCGGGGTCAGACACAGAGTGAATCTCCCTCCACAACGTCCCATCACAAACTCTCGGGGACAGACAGAGAGTGAAGTTCCCATCACAATGACCCAAAATGCACGAAATTCTTGAGATACAGCGCGAATATCCCACTCTGGATCCCACTACCAAGCACATCTTTCCCTCCACCCCCTCTTTCTGCTTTCCACAGGGATCGCTCCCTACACGACTCCCTTGTCCACTCGTTCCACTCCCACCCCCAAACTCTTCTCACCGATCCCCCTCCTGACACTTATCTTGTAAACGGAACAATTGCTACACCAGCACTTACACTTCCTCCCTCACCACCATTCCGGGCCCCAGATAGTCCTTCCAGGTTAGGCGACACTTCACCTGTGAGTCGGCTGGTGTGGTATACTGCGTCCGGTGCTCCCAGTGTGGCCTTTTATATATTGGTGAGACCCGACGCAGACTGGGAAACCGTTTCGCTGAAAACCTACACTCGGTCCACCAGAGAAAGCAGGATCTCCCAGTAGCCACACATTTTAATTCCACGCCCCATTCCCATTCTGATATGTCTATCCATGGCCTCCTCTACCGTCAAGATAAAGCCACACTCAGGTTGGAGGAACAACACCTTATATACGGGCTGGGTAGCCTCCAACCTGATGACATGAACTTCCGTTAATGCCCCTCCTCCCCTTCTTACACCATCTTTGACATATTTAGTTGTTTTTTCCCTCTCTCTCTGCCCATCACCCTGCCTGTTCTACTTCTCCCTCTGGTGCTCCCCATCCCCCTTTCTTTCTCCTAGGCCTCCCGTCCCATGATCCTTTCCCTTCTCCAGCTCAGTATCGCTTTCGCCAATCACCCTTTCAGCTCGTAGCTTCATCCCACCCCCTCCAGTCTTCTCCTATCATTTCGCATTTCCTCCTCACCCCACTACTTTCAAATCTCTTAGTATATTCCCTTCCATTTAGTCCTGACGAAGGGTCTCGGCCCGAAACGTCGACAGTGCTTCTCCTTATAGATGCTGCCTGGCCTGCTCTATTCCACCAGCATCCTCTGTGTGTTGTTTGAATCTCCCACTCTGCCCATTGTCCCCTCTCAGTGTCGGCTCAGAACTGAGAAACTGATATGGGGTTGAAGGGAGGACTAAATCCAGACATCAACTGTCTCACACAATTCCCTGTGAACGCAGTGAGGGAGGCGTTTTGGGGCGAGAGGAGGAGTGGCAAAGACGATGGGGCTCTATGTTTGTGGTGAGTGGTGTGGAATGCGTATCGGGGATGAAGGGGATATCTGAGGATGGGAATGTGGTAGGTGAAGAAGGGGTTGAAGGAGTCGGAGAAACGTAGAAACATAGAAAACCTACAACACAATACAGGTCCTTCGCATCCCTCAGAAATTACTAGGCTTAACTGTAGCTCTCTATTTTTCTAAGCTCCATTTACCTTTCCAAAAGTCTCTTAAAAGTCCCTATCGTATCCGCCTTCACCACCGTTGCCAGCAGCCCTTTCCACGCACTCACCACTCTCTGAGTAAAAGACTTACCACTGACATCTCCTCTATACCTACTCCCCAGCACTTTAAACCTGTGTCCTCTTGTGGCAACCATTTCAGCCCCGGGAAAAAAGCCTCTGACGATCCACACGATCAATGCCTCTCATCATATTATACACCTCAATCAGGTCACCTCTCGTTCTCTTTCGCTCCAAGGGGGAAAGTCCGAGATCACTCAACCTATTCTCAGAAGACATGCTCCCTAATCCAGGCGACATCCTTGTAAATCTCCTTTGCACCCTTTCTATTGCTTCCAAATGCTTTCTGTAGTGAGGCGACCAGAACTGAGCACAGTACTCCAAGTGGAGTCTGACCAGTATCCTATATAGCTACAACATTACCTCTCGGCTCCTAAACACAATTCCAGGATTGATGAGGGCCAATACACCGTACTCCTTCTTAACTACAGAGTCACCTGCGCAGCTGCGTTGAGTGTGCTATGCACTCGGATCCCGAGATCCCTCTGATCCTCCACACTGCCAAGAGTCTTACCATTAATACTATATTCTGCCATCACATTTGACCTACCAAAATGAACCACCTCACCCTTAATCTGTATTGAACATCTGCCACTTCTCAGCCGTTTTGCATCCTATCAATGTCCTGCTGTAACCTCTGACAGCCCTCCACCCTATCCACAACACCCCCAACCTTTGTGTCATCACTATCTCTATAATCCTCTCCCACGGAGAGATCTGACACCTGACCAGGTTAGTTTCTCAATACTAAATCAAGTACAGCCTCTCCTCTTGTAGGCTAATCTACACATTGTGTCAAGGAACCTTCCGGAACACATCTAACAGACTCCATTCCATCTAAATCCATTACTCTAGGGAGATGCCAATCGATACTTGGGAAATTAAATTCTCCCATCACGACAACACTGTTATTATTATTACAGCTTTCCAGGATCTGTTTCACTATAGGCTCCTGGATATCCCTGTTACTATTAGGCAACCTATAAAAACACTCTGTAAAGTTCATGACCTCTTCCTGTACCTACAGAGACCCCGTAGACTTTCCCTCCACGGCGTCCACCTTTTCCGCAGATGTGACACGACCTCTGATCAACCGTGCCACGCTCCCATTTCTTTTCCCACCCTCCCAGTCCTTTCTGAAACATCTGAAACCTGGCACTTGAATGAACAAATCCTGTCCCTGAGCCATCCAACCCTCTGAAATGACCAATACATCATCTCTCCAAGCACTGATCCACGGTCTAAGCTCTCTGCTTTGTTCACAACACTCCTTGAGGTAGTATAGACATAGCAAGCTTTCGGTCTGAGCTCGTCCCTTCCCTTTAAGCTCCGTGTCCTCCCTCTCGCACTGTCTCCAAGCTTTAAGCCAACCTCCTCTTCCCTAGTCACTTAAGTTCGGTTCGCAGCCCCCACTCCCCCGCCAACAATTCTAGTTTAGTGATAGGACGGAGAGGAGGGAGATTCACTCTGTGCTTGACACCGGGAGTGTGTGATGGGACTGTGTGGAGGGAGCTTCACTCTGTGTCTGACCCCGGGATTGTGTGATGGGACGGTGTGGAGGGAGATTCACTCTGTGTCTGACCCCGGGAGTGTGTGATGGGACGGTGTGGAGGGAGATTCACTCTGTGTCGGACCCCGGGAGTGTGTGATGGGACGGTGTGGAGGGAGATTCACTCTGTGTCTGACCCCGGGATTGTGCGATGGGACGGTGTGGAGGGAGATTCACCCTGTGTCTGACCTCGGGATTGTGCGATGGGACGGTGCAGAGGGAGATTCACTCTGTGTCTGACCCCGGGAGTGTGTGATGGGACGGTGTGGAGGGAGATTCACTCTGTGTCTGACCCCGGGAGTGTGTGATGGGACGGTGTAGAGGGAGATTCACTCTGTGTCTGACCGCGGGATTGTGCGATGGGACGGTGTGGAGGGAGATTCACCCTGTGTCTGACCCCGGGAGTGTATGATAGGATGGTGTGGAGGGAGATTCACCCTGTGTCTGACCCCGGGAGTGTATGATAGGACGGTGTGGAGGGATATTCACTCTGTGTCTGACCCCGGGAGTGTGCGATGGGACGGTGTGGAGGGAGGTTCACTCTGTGTCTGACCCCGGGAGTGTGTGATGTGACGGTGTGGAGGGAGATTCACTCTGTGTCTGACCCCGGGAGAGTGTGATGGGACGGTGTGGAGGGAGATTCACTCTGTGTCTGACCCCGGGAGTGTGTGACGGGACGGTGTGGAGGGAGATTCACTCTGTGTCTGACCCCGGGAGTGTGTGATGGGACGGTCTGAGGGAGATTCACTCTGTGTCTGATGTGCGATGGGACGGTGTGGAGGGAGATTCACCCTGTGTCTGACCCCGGGAGTGTATGATAGGACGGTCTGGAGGGAGATTCACCCTGTGTCTGACCCCGGAAGTGTATGATAGGACGGTGTGGAGGGAGATTCACTCTGTGTCTGACCCCGGGAGTGTATGATAGGACGGTGTGGAGGGAGATTCACCCTGTGTCTGACCCCGGGAGTGTATGATAGGACGGTGTGGAGGGAGATTCACCCTGTGTCTGACCCCGGGAATGTGTGATGGGACGGTGTGGAGGGAGATTCCCTCTGTGTCTGACCCCGGGAGTGTGTGATGGGACGGTGTGGAGGGAGATTCACACAGTGTCTGAACCCGGGAGTGTGTGATGGGAAGGTGTGGAGGGAGATTCACTCTGTGTCTGACCCCGGGAGTGTGTGATGGGACGGTGGTGGATTGTGATTCACTCTGTGTCTGACCCGGGAGTGTGTGATGGGACGGTGTGTTGGGAGATTCACTCTGTGTCTGACCCCGGAGTGTGTGATGGGACGGTGAGGAGGGAGATTCACTCTGTGTCTGACCCCGGGAGTGTGTGATGGGACGGTGTGGAGGAGATTCACTCTGTGACTGACCCCGGGAGGGATGTGGGTGACGGGACGGTGTGGAGGGAGATTCACTTTGTGTCTGACCCCGGGAGTGTGTGACGGGACGGTGTGGTGGGAGATTCACTCTGTGTCTGACCCCGGGAGTGTGTGATGGGACGGTGTGGAGGAGACTCACTCTGTGTCTGACCCCGGGAGTGTGTGATGGGACGGTTCTGAGGGAGATTCACTCTGTGTCTGACCCCGGGAATGTGCGATGGGACGGTGTGGAGGGAGATTCACCCTGTGTCTGACCCCGGGAGTGTATGATAGGACGGTGTGGGAGGGAGATTCACCCTGTGTCTGACCCCGGGAGTGTGTGATGGGACGGTGTGGAGGGAGATTCACTCTGTGTCTGACCCCGGGAGTGTATGATAGGACGGTGTGGAGGGAGATTCAACCTGTGTCTGACCCCGGAGTGTATGATAGGACGTGTGGAGGGAGATTCACCCTGTGTCTGACCCCGGGAATGTGTGATGGGACGGTGTGGAGGGAGATTCACTCTGTGTCTGACCCCGGGAGTGTGTGATGGGACGGTGTGTGGAGGAGATTCACACAGTGTCTGACCCCGGGAGTGTGTGATGGGAAGGTGTGGAGGGTGATTCACTCTGTGTCTGACCCCGGGAGTGTGTGATGGGACGGTGTGGAGGGTGATTCACTCTGTGTCTGACCCCGGGAGTGTGTGATGGGACGGTGTGTTGGGAGATTCACTCTGTGTCTGACCCCGGGAGTGTGTGATGGGACGGTGAGGAGGGAGATTCACTCTGTGTCTGACCCCGGCAGTGTGTGATGGGACGGTGTGGAGGAGATTCACTCTGTGACTGACCCCGGGAGTGTGTGACGGGAGGTGTGGAGGGAGATTCACTTTGTGTCTGACCCCGGGAGTGTGTGACGGGACGGTGTGGTGGGAGATTCACTCTTGTCTGACCCCGGGAGTGTGTGATGGGACGGTGTGGAGGGAGTTTCACTCTGTGTCTGACCCCGGGAATGTGTGATGGGACGGTGTGGAGGGAGTTTCACTCTGTGTCTGACCCCGGGAGTGTGTGACGGGACGGTGTGGTGGGAGATTCACTCTGTGTCTGACCCCGGGAGTGTGTGACGGGACGGTGTGGAGGGAGATTCACTCTGTGTCTGACCCCGGGAGTGTGTGATGGGACGGTGTGGTTGGAGATTCACTCTGTGTCTGACCCCGGGAGTGTGTGACCGGGACGGTGTGGAGGGAGATTCACTCTGTGACTGACCCCGGGAGTGTGTGACGGGACGGTGTGGAGGGAGATTCACTCTGTGTCTGCCCCCGGGAGTGTGTGACGGGACGGTGTGTTGGAGATTCACTTGTCAAGCCTCGGACAGTGTGGGGTCATCCTCACATGGTCTGGCACAAACCTCTTCCTCGATTGGGCTCATTTCCAGCAACTTTGAACCATTGTTTCAACATTTTTCTTCGCCTCATCGTGAGGTTTAATGAGATAAACAGCGACTTTCCTGTTGATCCATCCCTGTGAACACGTTTATTCTGTAAATGGGAAACAGAGAACAGTGAGTGGCTATCTGAGATTTGCTGACAGAGAAATTCTGAACCCACAGAGAGACATCATGTCATCGCTGGTGTAAATAGTCCACGGGTACCCCCACTGAAGAGAGATTACCACTGCAACCATCTATTTTTCACAGGATCGCTCACTGTAGATATCTGTCTTGAAGACACACACCCCAAGTTCAGGAACTGTTATTTCCCCTCAGCCATCAGGAAGAGGGTACGGGAGACTCACGGCACACACCAGAAGATACAGAAACCGCTAAAACCCCGCAACCATATGGAAGGATGCCCATACCACCAGGTTCAGGGACAGTTATTTCCCCTCAACCACTCGGAAGGAGGTACAGGAACGTTTGGACTAACACCGCAGGGTCTGGAAAAGTTATTACCCCTCAACCACCAGGAACGGTTCCAGGAGCCTCAGGCTCACACCACCAGGTTCAGGAATCTTATGACCCCTGAACCATCAGAAATAAGGTACTCAGAACTCACATCACCAGGGTCTGTAACTGTTATAACCCCTCAACCATTAAGAAGGGGGTACAGGAGCCGTTGTTTAAAGAACGCTCTAAAAGTAATCCGGGAAAGTACTGGCCGATAAGTCTGACGTTTGTAGTAGGTAAATTATATGGAGGAGTACTAAGGGATTGAACCTACAAATATTTGGATAGACATAGACATATTAGGGAGAGTCAATATGGCTTTCATTGTGCTAGGGTCATATTTAACAAACCTATTACAGTTTTCCGAGGAGGTTACCAGGAAAGAGAATGAAGAGAAGGCAGTGGATGTTTTCTACCCTGGACTTCAGTAAAGCCTATGACAATGTCCTGTATGGAAGCTATGTTGGAAGATTCAGTCACTAGGTATACATAATGAAGTAGTAAATTGAATTAGATATTGACTCAGAAGGTCAAGCCAGAGAGTGGTAGTGGAGGATTGCTTCTCTGAGTGGAGGTCTGTGACTTGTAGTGTGTCAAAAGGATCAGAGCTGGGTCAATTGTTGTTTGTCATCTATATCATGGATCTGGAAGATAATGTGGTAAATTAGATCAGTAAATTTGCTGATGATACAAAGATTGGAGATGCAGTGGACAATGAGGAAGGTTTCCATTGCTTCCAGAGGGATTTCGACCTGACGGAAAAATGGGCTGAAAAATGGCTGATGGAGTTTTAATACAGACATGTATGAGGTATTGCACTTTGGAAGGACAAAATCAAGGTAGAACATAGAAGGTAAATGGTAGGGCACTGAGGAGTGCAGTAGAACAGAGGGATTCGGGAATACAGATACAAAACACCGTAAAAGTGACTTTCACAGGTACACAGGGTCGTAAAGAGAGCTTTTGGTATATAGGCCTTTATAAATCAAAGAGACTGTGTATAAGAGTTAGAATGCTATGGGGAGTTTACATAAGGCATTGGTGAGGCCGAATTTGGAGGACTTGTGTGCAGTATTCGTCACCGAATTACAGGAAGGATATTAATAAGATTCAAGGAGTGCAGAGAAGGTTTACAAGGATGTTGCCAGGGACTTGAGAAACTGAGTTACAGAGAAAGGTTGAATAGGTTTGGACTTTATTCCTGGAGCGTAAAAGAATGAGGGGTGATGTGATAGAGGTATATAAAATTATGATGGGTACAGATAGAGTGAATGCAAGCAGGCTTTTTCCACTGAGTCTACGGGAGAAAAAAAGCCAGAGGGACATGGGTGAAGGGGAAATGTTTAAAAGGCAGAATTGGGGGGGGGGGCTTCTTCACACAGAGAGTGGTGGAATTGTGGAATGAGTAGCCAGGTGAAGTGGTAAATGCGGGCTCATTTTTAACATTTAAGAAAAACTTGGACAGGTACATGGATGAGAGGTTTATGGAGGGATATGGACCCAGGTGCTGGTCAGTGGGACGAAGCAGAAAAATGTTTCAGCAGAGCCAGGAAGGGCCTAAAGGCCTGTTTCTCTGCTGTATGTTCTATGGTTCTGTGGTTCTAACAATCTGCAATCTCTCTGCAGATCTGCTCCTCCGAATAGAGCAGAGTATTCGCTGTTCAACAGTTTAACTCCAATATCATCGCAAAACATTTCTTATTCCTCATTTGCTCACTTCCATTCATGAAGGAAGAGCAGTAGATGCAGGTTATACGGATTTCAGCAAAGGCATTTGATTAAGTACCCCATGCAAGGCTTATTGAGAAAGTAAGGAGGCATGGGATCCAAGCGGACTTACTTTGTGGATTCAGAACTGGCTTGCCCATAGAACTGGTTTTCCATCGTGGCTGTAGACGGGTCATATTCTGTATGGAGGTTGGAGATAAGTGGTGTGCCTCAGGGATCTGTTCTGGGACCTTCACTCTTCCTGCTTTTTTTAATAAATGACCTGGGTGAGGAAGTGAAGGGATGGGTCATTAAGATTGCTGATGACACAAAGGTTGGAGGTGTTGTGGATAGAGTGACGGGCTGTTATAAGTTACAGCGGGATATTGATAGAATGTAAAACCGGGCTGAGAAATAGCAGATGGAGTTCAACCCGGATAAAAGTGAAGTGGTTCATTTTGGTAGGTCAAATATTATGGCAGGATATAATATTAGTAGTAAGACTCTTGGCAGTGTGGAGGATCAGAGGGATCTTGTGGTCCGAGTACACAGGACGCTCAGAGCAACTGCACAGATTGACTCTGTGGTTAACAGGGCGTACGGTGTAGTGGCCTTCATAAACCGCGAAATTGAATTTAGTAGCCCAGAGGTAATGTTGCAGCTACTTCGGACCCTGGTCAGGCTCCACTTGGAGTATGGTGCTCAGTGCTGGACGCCTCACAAGTATGTACCTCAAGAATGGTTGAAAAGAGAGAAATATTTAATAAACATACTGCTGGTGGCTGGTAAAAAAAAAACTCTTACTAGGAAATGATTATCAGAAGAGATCCCAGCTTTAAACGCAAGGATGGAAATTATAATGGACATTAACAAAATGGAGAAGAAAACAGCATCTGTTACTCATAAATTGGAACAATTTGATTCATACAGGGGAAAATATTTTAACCACATAACACCTCATAGGCCTGATTTTATTCTCACAAAACAATGTTGTTAAAATAAGATCACTTCCTACTTGTACATCGTTTTCTGCTTTTGCTTGTTCTTTCTTTCCTCTCTGTTCTGTAAATGCAAACCTCAGATAAATATCATGTGGAGATTTGTGGCATATATGGCTATATGATAAATATGTACTATATCTGAGATACATCTTATGGAAATGTATGGTTGATGGTGAATTTCAATTAAAAAAACAAAAAAAAATTGAATCAGTACCAAGGAGATTCACAAGGAAGTTGCCTGTATCGGGGAGCATGGTTTATGAAAACAGGTTGAGTTAAATCAGCCTTTTCTCTTCGGAGCGAAGAAAGGGGACTTGATAGAGGTGTATAAGATGATGAGAGGCATTGATCGTGTGGATAGTCACGGGCTTTTTCCCAGGGCTGAAATGGTTTAAGGTGCTGGGGAGCAGGTACAGAGGAGATGTCAGGGGCAAGTTTTTTTACTTAGAGAGTGGTGAGAGCGTGGAATGGGCTGCCGGCAACGGTGGTGGAGGCGGATACAACAGGGTCTTTTAAAAGAATTTTGGATAGGTACATGGAGCTTAGGAAAATAGAGGGCTATGTGTAGACCCAGTAATTTCTAAGGTAGCGTCATGTTGGGCGCAACTTTGTGGGCCAAAGGGCCTGTATTGTGTTGTAGCTTTTCTATGTTTCTATGTTTCCACACATAAAACCTCACTTAGACGAGTTCTCTTCTCTGTTCTGACTGTGTTGTGTGGTGACATTCTCTCAGCCCTATAATGTTACCCCTCCTCCTGTTATTCCTTCCTTTACTCTCGTCTAAAATTATGGAAACCCGAAATATCGTGCTGTTCTGCTTATTCCTCCTACACCCAATTCACAATAGTGGCTGTAAAATCATAGTCACTGTGTTGATTCATGCCCTGAGCTCAACTGCGCTTCTTAGAAGCTTCCTGCATTGAAATATACGGAGCTCAGGGCACCAGTCGCATGATGCACAACTTTTTGACTCCTGACTTTTTCTGAGGTCATAGCACTATCTGTCTCCATATCGACTCCGCTATCTGCTCTCGAACTCTGAAACCCATCCCCCTGCAAATCGAGTTCAACAACGCTCCCAAAAACTCTCATGCACATTACTGACCAACCTTCACTCTAGGATATCAGCTCTACTCCAGTTTATGTGTAAACCGTCTTCCATCTCTTCTGTTGACATCTCACGTTCCTTGGAATAAACACAATGAATTCTGAAGCCCTCCCACGTGCACCCTAGCTTGAGCCACGTGTTAAACTGTATGGTCTTCCTGTGTCTGGGCACACTGGGACGGGTGGTGATCCTGTCCTTTAATTTAATATCTAAATCCCTGACCTCACTCTGCAGAACCACCTCCCCATACATACCGATTTAATTGGAACATATATGGACCAGGACGTCGAGCTGCTCACTCACCCACTCACACACAAAAGAGTCATAGAATCTTTTTGCAATTTCAGTTGAGCCTCTTTCTATTGCACTTAAGTCAACTACATTATTTCAAGGTGTTAGGAGAGGGGTCACAGAACATTCCCATTGAAATCCTCTCAATTCACATCTAACCCTGTCGTGCTCTCCACCCTCAAAATGTTTAATCAATTTCGCGCCACTATACGTTCACATCAGTTCAGTGTTGGGTCCCGTTCATAGAAACCATCTATTTCTTCCCTCCACTCTCGATTCAGTTTTTAGACAATGGGGTTTGAACGGTCTTATATGCATTAAGGATTTATGTTTAATATATTTAAACATAATGATATATTTAATAGTTCTGATAATCAGTGCTGTAAATATGGCCTTCCGCACAATCATTTGTTTTCAGTACCTGCAGATTCTCCACTTTGTCAATGAAAAAATTCCCTCTGTTCCTGATCTACCACTTGCTATGTTGTGGGACAAACTCACTCTTAGCTCTAATAATAAATTGCTGATCTCTGTACTATACGCTCAGCTGGTGTCTTTGGGAGTTCAAGATCTAAATAAAACTACGACTAGCTGGGAGGATGACCTTGGTGTGGATCTGGCTGAGGGATATTGGGCAAAAGCACTGAATAGGGTTCATTCCTCGTCATCATGTGCTAGACTCGGGCTCATACAATTTAAATTTTACACAGTACATTTAAGTGAAGCCAGGCGTGCTGACAAATATACGGGGACAGGTGTTCCTTCTCTCCGGCTGGTTTATTGCATGCATTTTAGTCTTGCCCTCGGCTTGATGTCTACTGGGTATTTTTTTTTTAATTATCAGTCAGGTTTTGGGGGTGACACTGAGACTGTGCCCGTTTATAGCTGTATTTGGTGTGGCAGATGATGTTTTGGGTTTAAATGCAAACCAGTCGGATATCATTTCACTTACATCGCTTTAGGCCCGTAGGAGAATCTTGCTGGTCTGGAAATCTGCCACTCTCCCATCTGCTGCTGCTTGGTTAGAGGACGTAATGTTTTATTCTGAAATTAGAAAAGATTGAATTCACTCTGAGGGCGACTGTGAGAAAGTTCTATTCGAAATGGGGGTCTTTCTTGTCATATTTTGGGAGTCTTAAGGAATTACCTACTAGTTGAGGACATTTGATTGTACTTGGGAAGATGCTTCCCTTTCACACGCATATGGTTTACCTCACAGGGTGGTGGATGATTTGTAATATGAGTGTATTCTGGATCATCTGAGATGTTGTAGATGTGTGTGGGATTTCGTCTTGAAGTTGTGTGGGGGTATGGTTGTGAAATGTCCTTTCTTGTATTTGTGAAGTGTTGTATTGTAAATACATTAGCCGTCATTGTATGTTCGGGGAGGGCTGGTGAGTGGAGGTTTGTTTCGGGGTCAGATACAAAAGCAAAATGGAGGAAAATGTAATCCATTATGTATTCTATATTATGCCGTTCCTTCAGTAAAATATATTATAAAGAAAGAATCATAGAGAAGGGACGGTGTGCTGTGAAAAGAGGAAGGAAGGGGAGGAGAGTGGGGCCACAGAAAGGATGTTCAGATTCAGCCGTTAGTGCAGAACGTGTGCGGCGCCATCTTCTTGTCTTTGTTTGTAATCTGTTTAAAGGCCGACATTCACTGACCCATGGCCAGGAGTCACAGAGAGAGTGAGAATTCCTCCATATAATCCTATAAGACTCCTGGAAACATACAGTGAATAACTCTCTCTCGTCAGCGATCCATCACACACCCCCGGGATCATACACAGAGTGCAACTGCCTCCATATTGTTTCAACACACACTCCGGGGTCACACACAGAGTGAAGCTCCGTCCACACCGTCCAAACGCAGTTCCTTGGTCGGATAACCAGCGAAACTCCCTAAATATTATCCCATCACACACCCGGGGTCAGACATGTGAAGTACCTCCCGCACCATCGCAGCACACCCTACCGGAGTCAGCAAAAGTACGGAACCCTCTCCCTCCTCTGGTCTCCCCACTCACCAATGCCCAGCTTTTCGACTTTACAGTAGTCTTGAATTGTGTGTGTCTCTCGGAGATGGCGTCTGTGTGTGAGCGGATTGTGTGCTGCCGTTAGAGGAAGGAAGGGGAGGAGAGAGGAGGCCAGAGAAAGGGTGGTTGGTTTGCAAACACTGATGCAAGTGGTGTGGAATCACATCGCCGGCCTGTGCCTGCAGAGTTGTGGAGAGATTCAGATCCTGGCGATCGATAGCCGTGGTACGGGGGGAGGTGAAACACCAGCCATCATCTGTCCCTCATACTCCGCACAATTGCCTGTGTCACAGAGTGGGAGGAGAGTGGAGGGGCGACGTAGATGGGGAGCGTTTAGCGGGTGGAGTTTATCACAGTCACGGGGCGGGGCGTATGGTTATGTACGCGATGACGGAGACGGCGAAGTGTGTCACGAGAGGATGTGGGTCACGGAGACGGGGTTGCTTGTAGGAGAGGGATAGGTGACGGAGACGGGAGTGGTGTACTGCAGTCTGTGTGACGGTGACTGGGAGTAGTGTCGGAGTACGGTGACGGTGACTGGTAGTGGTTTTCGACAGGGAGGGTGTTATGCATACGGGGAGGACTGTATTCGAGTTACAGTGCAGGGCCTGACTCTGTGTTGGTATCGTTGAGTGGTGAGATCCTGCTGTGGTGCAGAGCCTGTCAGTGTGTCAGTGTCACGATGAGGGGCGTGTTCATGTCAGATGTGTGTTGTGGCAGTGACACCGAAACACATTCAGTGTCCCATTGAAGAACATCTCCGTGTCACAGTGAGGGTTGTGTGCCCCGTTCATAGCTTATGTAAACGGTACTGTCCCCCCTGCAATCAAGTCTCACTAATATCTGCCGTGTTTAGCCTTAGATGCGTTGACCCCTGACCTGAGCGCATCTGCCCTTCAAACAATACTTCCCGCATTGAAACGTACACAACTCAGAACATGAGTCCCAGCAGGCTCAACATTTTGCTTCCTGACATTTTCAGAAGTCTTTGCAACATCTGACCCAACAACCACTCAATTATCTGTAATGGCGTTCTTGTTTATATGTCCCTGCAACTCTAGTTTATACCACCACTCTCCCCTTTTAATGGCAAACTTTACCGCTGGGATATTAGTTCCAATCCAGTTCAGGTGTAAATTGAGAGAGTTGCTCATGGGAGAGCAAGGTGGGGGCGGTGTGGCGCGGTCGCCAGCCAGGTGTCTGTGCTGCCCCCCAGTGTTCGTTCGGCAGAATACAATCTCTGTTGTGAACAATTGTAGATTACCGTGGCATTCAAAATACCCAGGGGCCTCAAGCTGCATAAACGTGTGTGTGTGTGTGTGTGTGTGTGTGTGTGTGTGTGTGTGTGTGTGTGTGTGTGTGTGTGTGTGTGTGTGTGAGTGTGTGTGTGTGTGTGTGTGTGTGTGTGTCTGTGTGTGTGTGTGTGTGTGTGTGTGTGTGTGTGTGAGTGTGTGTGTGTGTGTGTGTGTGTGTGTATAAATCATTTGTGAATGTACTTACTGATACCCTAAATATATCCTGCTATATTTATATTTTATACATATTATGTGCACTTCAACACTAACTCTTTAGCCACATTTTAAACAAAATGTTTTTTCTAATTTTTTCCACCCCTGCACATACATAAGTTTGAAAAACCGGATGCCTTTTCCTACATATATACTGGTGACGATAACGACAGCATAGCATCGAGGAATCTCGTTCTGGTCTGCAGTACCTCTTTTCCCATCACCTAACAAAGACAACCCTATCGATACAGCTCGCCAGATTTCAACCCCTACCCGCTGCTGAGCCACAGAACCATAGTTAGTTCCAGAGACCTGACCGGTGAGACTTTCTCCTGCTTGGTCATTTGCACCTCTCCCCTCCCATCCAGAAGTATCCAAAGTGGTCTACCAGTTATTGAGCGGGTTGGCCACAAGGTGTCTCTGTACCTGCTCTTGCTGATTAACCCTTTACATCTTCCTGTCTGTCACCCAGTTTCCTGTATCCGACACCCTGGTTGTAAATACCTGAATACATGTCTTCCACGTCATCCCCTCAGCTTCCGGAATGATCCCGAGTTCAGCCAGTTCCAGTTCCAACGCTGTTACACAGAGCGTCACAGCGAGATGCGTGTGGGTTCATGGTATGGGTCGCTTAGCGTCCGGTCAGGGTTGAGTCCATGTCATGGTGAGGGGTGCGTACGTGTCACTGTGACAGCTGTGTGGCTCTCTCACTGCCTAAGCCGTCTGTGAAGTGGTTGTTCTCTGTGTTTCACAATCTATCATCAAAGTCCTTGACCTACCCCACTCCTTTCTCTGCCCCCTTGATGAGTTTAAATATGTCTTTTTGCTCCTCTTGCAGAGCAGTGAACGTAAATCACCGAACAGAACAGACACTTTGGCCCACAATGTTGTGGTATACCAGTTGAGCTAAATCACTTCTGACTGCATAACAACAAACTACCTGCATTCACCGCACATTAACGTCCCTGTCGAAGAGGCACATGAACCCCTCTCTTTCTGAGTTCGTCAATGAACCTCGTGACTAGTAAAGCCGCCCCTGAACTTTGAATACTTCCCACTTCACCACGACTAATACACCCGAAACCGGGAATGTTGAGCTGACTCTTCTGTCCGCCCTGCAACGGCGTCTCTACAATATCATAGTTCCAGCCGTTGACCCCTGCCCTGAGCTGATCTGCCGTTCGTACAATACTTCCTGCATTGAAACGGAGGCAGCTCAGAACATGAGTCCCAGCAGGCTCAACCTTTTGCTTCCTCATTTTGTCTCTGGTCTTAACAACATCTGTCCCTGAAACTAATCTACTAACCATTTTGGCATTCTGATTTTCATCCCCCTGCATTTCTGGTTCAATACCTTCCTGCCTCCTCTTTAATGGCAGAGCTTCCCGCTGGGATATTAGTCCTGTCCAGTCCCGGTGGAAACGGTGAGATTTGATCAGTGGCGGAGAAAATGAAGGGACTGCGGAACATGTGGTGGGGGGGGGGGGGGGGGGGGGCGGGGCGGGTGGTGTGCGCCGGCCT
Source organism: Hemitrygon akajei (assembly GCF_048418815.1). Lineage (NCBI taxonomy): Eukaryota > Metazoa > Chordata > Chondrichthyes > Myliobatiformes > Dasyatidae > Hemitrygon > Hemitrygon akajei. The sequence continues at coordinate 1,865,397 of NW_027331929.1, forward strand.
GCGGACAGTCGTATGTGCCGCCCCCAAGTGTTCGCTCGGCAGAAGACAACCTCTGTTGGTGGTGAATCCAGATTTCGGTCGCATTCTGTGGACCCCGGGACTCAAGCTGCGTTGTGGCCGATTTTAAGCCTTATATATTACAGGTGTTTTTGCACCTTGGTCCTGGAGTAACGCTGTTTCGGCCAGCTGTACTAATGGCTATTCATCTAAGATTGAATGAAAATTAAACTTTTCATTGTACTGAAATAGGACATAAACTGGTCGCACCTTCCTCGGAAGAGAACCCAATGATCCAACTATCAGAAGCCCTCATTCATATCACAGCATCTTAGCCACGTGTTAATCGGTGTTGTCTTCCTATTTCGGGCCACACTAGCAGGAACCGAACTTCTCCTCCCACTTAAGATTGCTGAGGATACGCTGAGAGTGGTAGTGTCCCTGACACTCGGGAGGCAAAATACCGTCTAGGAATCTCTCTATCACACACAGAACCTCTTTTCTAATATAAAAACGGACAGTAAAACGCTTTCTAATTACATAAAGCGAAAAGGCTAATGTGAACGCGTATCCAAGTTTCGGCACGCCCATTCCCCGGAGTGTGGTGAGCTGTCACTTCCCCTTTAAGACTCAGGCTGCCATTTTTTGCCCGCCACATTCATTCCTGGAATGTCTGTAGTTAAAGGGCTCCTCAACCATAGGAGATCCCTTTCTGGTACCAGTGTTTGTGAATCCGTCTTTGGTTTTCTTCAATGTGTTCTTGTTTATTTCGCATCTGAGTCTGAGTGTATTCTACACCTTGCTCTGTACTCACCTTCACCACCATCCATAGCACTCAGATACCGAAGGGATGACAACTTTAAGAGTCTGGGGATCTGTCGTCTATCGCTGAAGATTCGGAAATTTCTCCAGAGGTACAGTGGAGAGGATCAGGATCTGGCCTGGAGCCTGCAACTCAGAAGGTCGCAAGAGGCTGCAGAGGGATGTAGCCCCAACCAGCTCTATCATGGCGAACCATCCCCTCCATGGCTGTGGGCTGAATTTGAGAGGATGGGGAGAGTTAAATGAAATCCTCTCTGGCATCACAATGTCCATCTCCATCCATTCCCTGTACATCCACACGCCTGTCAAAGAAGCACTTAAACACCTCTATCGAACTGTCTCACCCACAAACCCTGGCAGCGCATTCCAGTCACCCACGCTGTCTGTGTAAACAAGACCTTGCCCATTACAGCTCATATAAGCATACCTCTTCTCACCTTAAACTCTGCTGTATTCGAAATTTCTATCCCAGGGGAGAAACGTACAGGTTATCTCGTCTGTCTATGTCTTTCGAAATGAGAAATACCTGTATCTCTCACCTCTCACACTACACCACTCCAGGAAAATTTGCCGGTTGTCTGGTCTATCTGTGTCTCTCGTAATAATATAGAATTTATCCCCCAGAAAATGGTCATTTATTTATTTTATATTCCTCATTTCCACCCATAGGGCCTCACTTAGACGAGTTCTCATGTCTGTCGTGACTGAGCACGGCGGTGACATTTTCTCTGCCTAGGGTTTTCACCCCTCCTCCTTCAATTCCTTCCGTTTTCTTTCTGATGTCCAACGCTGGAATTGAATTGAATTGTAAAGCAGTGAAACTGTCACGCCTGTAGGTGTCGCACTCTCCTTGAAAGGTCCCACTGAGATTTTCCATCATTAGGTCACCTCTCCGACCGTATCCACAGTAATATACCCTTTGCTAAGGGTGAGAGATATCCGGAGGAAGGTGGTAGGTGTAGTAACAGACGTCATCTCTCCCTCATAGTCCCCACAATTGCCTGTGAACGCAGTAAGGGAGGCGAATGGGGCGGTGACCGAGATGGGGATAGTTTAAGGGATTGCGAGGTAACGGAGACGTGGGAGGTGCCACAGGAAGGTAGGGGATAACGGAGACGTGACGTGTGCAGGGGAGGGAATAGGTCACGGAGACGTTGTAGCCTGTAAGGGAAGGGGGCTACTGAAAGTGAGTTGATAATGTGTAAGGAGTGTGTGACAGAGACAGGGAGTAGTGCAGGTAAAGGAGAGGTTGACGAAGACGGGTTCGGGTTTAAGTGATGGGGTTTGTCAGGCGGAAGGGGCGGGGCGTAGTGAATGTTGTAGATGACCCAGCCGGAGAATATGTGCAATGTAGGGACAGTGTCACGGAGACGGGGTAGATTGTAAGGGAGGGACGGGTGACGGTGTGGTGTTATGGAGGGAATGTATGACTGGCACGAGGAGTAGTGTTGGAGAGGGAGTGTTTTACGGATCTGGGGAGGGAATTTGTAGAGGGAAGGTGTTATGAACACAGCGAGGAAGTTTCCTTGTTGCAGTGCAGTGTTTGGTTGTGTGTGGGTGTCACTATGTGGGGCGTGTTTGTATCTCGACGAGGGTTGTGTCGGTGACACAGAAATACTGTAAGGGGTTTTTGAATGTCCCTTTGAAGATGGCGTCGGTGTGTGTCTTTTTCACGGACAATACCATCAGTGAATTGGCCGTTCCCTTTGTTTGTCGATAAATCGTCGAGTTCCGTGATCTACACAATCCTTTGCTTTGCTCTTCCCACCCCATAAGCTCAAATCACTCTTCTCTTTCTACAGAGCAGATAACATAAATCACACAACAGAGCAGACTCTTCGGTCCAAGAGTTGTGATATACCAATTAAACTGAATTCCTTCTGCCGACACAACATCCGTGTCTCTGCCTTCCCTGTGCTACTAAAGAGCCACTTAAAAGCACTCTCTCATTGGGACTTTCTATCTACTGATTAAGGAACCTTTCTTAACTGATTAAGAAAACTATCCCAGCGGTCCTTTCACAGTGTGAGGCTCACAGTCAATACCAAGAATGTTAAACTCACCCGATGTCACAACCTGATGTCTCTTACAACAGACTCCGAACTCTCCACAGATTTGTTCCTCTAAATCCCCAGACTGTTCGGTGGTCGATAATGTAGCCCCATGAACGAGTTCATACCTTTCTCATTCCTCACTTCCACCTTTAAAGCCTCGCCTCAGCCTAAATTATATATGCAGTAGGACGAATAAAACAGTGTTAAACTGGAAGGTTGAGCTATCCTACCTGCTCCTCCTGCAATCAATCTTACTAATGGCTAAACTATCATGCTTCCAGTGGTTGGCCCCTACCCTCAGCTCATCTGCCTTTCGTACAATACTTACTGCTTTGAAGTAGACGGATATCTGAACATGAAATCCAGAGGGCTCAACATTTTGCTCGTTGACTTTATCTGAAGTCTTAACAACATCCGTCCGAACAATGAATCCACAATCTGTTCAATCATTCTGGTTATCAACCCCCTGCATCTCTAGCTTAACAAAAAACACAACGACCACTTTTTTTTAATGGCAAAACCTTCCCGCTCGGATATTCGTTCTGCTGCGGTTCTGGTGTAAACAGAGAGAGTTGATCGATGGCGGAGAAAATGAAGGAGCTGCACAACGTGGGGCGATATGGCGCTGCCTCCAGACTGGACTCTGTGCTGCCCCCAGTGTTCGCTCGTCAGAAGACAAGCTCAGCTGTTGTAGCTTGCAGATTTCGGTGGCTTTTAAAGTGCCTAGAACCTCAAGTTGCTTATATATAAATATGTGCGCGCGCGCGTGCTTGTGTGCACGTGTACATAAAGCATGAAAGTATTTCATTGATATCCTACATATGCTTGCTACCTTTCTATTTCATACATATTATGTGTGCTTTGTGCCTCGTGTGACAGTTGGTTTTGTGTTTAGCAGCTTGGCACCGACGGTCATGTGTGATGGAATTGCCGTAAACGTAAATTGAATTGAATTGAATCCGTCTCGTCTGTAGAGGTCGCACTTTCCGAGAAAGAGAGCCTAGCGATTCACATATCTGAAGACCTCGTTCCAAACCTTTTCCTATCTATATACTGGTGAGGATAACGACCGCATACCATCGAGGAATCTCATTCTCGTTCACAGTAACTTCTTTTCCCTTCCCCTAACAAAGACAACCCTATCGATACAGCTCGCCACATTTCACCCCCCTCCTTTCTGAGGAACAGAACCATAGTCAGTGCCAGAGACCTGACCGGTGAGACTTTCCCCTGCTTGGTCATTTGCACCTCTCTCCTCCCTTCAAGAAGTATCCAAAATGGTCTACCTGTTATTCAACAGTTTGGCCACAAGGGGTCTCTGCACCGGCTTTTGCTTTTAGCCCCTTCCACCCTCTTGTTTGTCACCTAGTTTCCTGTATCCTACACCTTGAGTGTTAATACCACTCTATATGTCCTCCCTATCACCCCCTCAGCTTTCCGAATAATCCCGAGTTCCTCCTGTCCAGTTCCAACTCTGTAACGCAGAGTGATAGAAGGTGCGGCTGGATGGTTTTCTTTCATCTCGCAAAAGGAGCATTCAACTTTCTTGCCAGTCATTGCTACTGCTCTGACTGTGCGATTACAAAGAAAGAAAACTTTCTTTGTAATAAACTGAAAACAAATCAAACAGCATTTTTTTTAACTACAGTCAGTCGCCCAAGACTCTCTTCTTTGAAGATTCAAAGAGATAATCCCTCTGACTTCCACTGAAATCCAATATCCCGACACTCTTTCCCTCTTATCTGGCTCATCTCACAGACAGACAGACAGACAGACACACACACACAGACACACACACACACACACACACACACACACACACACACACACACACACACACACACACACACACACACACACACACACACATTCAAACACTGAGTGAAATTCTCCGCACACCGTCCCATCACACACTCTCGAGTTCAAACACAGTGAATCTCCCTCCACACCGTCCCATCGCACACTCACGGGGTCAGGCACAGAGTGAAACTCCCTCCACACAGTCGCAGCACACTCTCCTGAAGTTAGACACTGGGTGACACTTTCTCCAGACCGTCCTATCGCACACACCCGGGTTCAGACACAAACTGAAGCTTACTCCCCCCGGGTCCCTTCAGAAACTCCCATGTTCAGAAGCTCCTTCCCTCTCACCAATCCCCAGAACTCCGCCGTTCCAGTAGTCTTGAATTGTGTGCCGGCTCGGAGAATGTGCGTGTGTTTCTGTTCAGTGAATGTGCAGGGAACAGGAGAGAATTGGAAGAGGGGATGGTTTTGGTGAGAGAACAGACGTAGTGGTGAGATAGCGGTCACTGGGATGAAGTGTTATCGAACCAAACGATTGGTCTGTTGACAGAGAACAGTGCAGAGGCTCAGAACCGAGAGATCGATATCCGGTGAAGGAGTCTGGTGTAACACCAGACGTCACCTCACCCCGTCCTCCCCAGACTTCCGTATGAACACAGACAGGGAGACGTGTAGAGGAGAGTGAGGGTTAATGGATCCGTGGAGGACCTGCAGGTGATGGAGCGGGTCAGGGAGACAGGGAGAGGAATTGTAGAAGAAGGAGATAATGGAGACGGCACGGAGTGTAGGGGACGGTGTGTTGATGGAGACAGGGTGTGTAGAAGAAGGTGGCGGGTGGCGGAAACGGGAGGACTGTAGGGGAAGTTGTGGATGACGGTGACGAGGATGGTCGGCTGGGAAGGAGGGTTGATGACGAACAGGAGACTGAAATCTCAATGAACCAGGAACACCCTCTTCCCCTCCGCCAGCATATTATTGAACGCCTCAGCACCACCTCCACATTTCATGCGGCATTTATTAGCTTTTTGCATTGAACAGTAATTTTACATACTTGCACCCTACTGATTCTTCAAAAGATCAAATCTCGGGTGGTCTAAGTCACAGATAATAAAACAGACCGTGAATCCGGTAGAAAAGATGCGATACAGGGGGACAGGACATTTGACACGCTGGCCTTCATCAGTCAGGACACTGAGTACGGGGGTCGGAGGTCACGTTGCAGTTGCAGATGACGTCGGTCAGGCCGCACTTGGAGTATGGAGTTCAGTTCTGCTTGCCTTGCTCTAAGAGAAATCTCAACGAACTGGAAGGATTGCAGAGGGAGATTTCCGAGGATGCTACCGGGACAGGAGGGACTGAGTTATGGAGCGAGGTTGGGAATTCTGAGACTTTTTCCGGTGACCTTACAGAGGTGTACAAAACCACGAGGGGCACAGATCAGGCGAATGCGTGCACTCTATTTCCCCAGGGCGGGGGTATCGAGAACATTAGGGACATGATTGAGGTGAGAGTAGCTGGAAAGAGTAAAGAGAGAGCGAGAGCAGTTAGATTTTTTTAAAAAAGAGATGGGATGGGAGAGAGGGGTGGACAGCGAGTAGAGACGGGGGAGAGAGATTATGAAGAGAAGTGAGAAGATTTGGGGAAAAAGGACGCAAGAAAGCGAGTCGAATGAAATGAGGATGTAATAGAGAAGGTGGGAGAGGAGGAGAATGAGAGAGAGAGAGTTTGGAGGAACGGGAGTAAAGAAAAGGCGAGATGACGAATAACAGAACGATAGAAAAGATGAGTTATTGAGAGTCGGAGAGAGAGATGGGGAGAAGGAGGGTGTTGTCATTTGATTGAAGTCAGCCCCACGGGCTGTTGACAGAGATCCCGGATCTTTTCAGGAATATCCGAGCACAAAGGTTCAGACTTCTCACAGATGAAACGGTGCTGATCTTGTTTGCATCTTTTACCTTTACATTGACTGCATTTGAAATTTCCATCTTTCTTTTTGTAAACCACTTTAGAGGCCTCTTCCCTGCTAAGGAGGGAGAAACAAGTTGAAAGATGACAAAGCTCCTCCATCAGAGAGCCCCGAGTCAATCCCCGAAATCGCTGACGCACTCCCTCACCTTTGACCTGTGACAGACCCCAAAATCTCCTATTACACCAGTTTCCCAGCATAACCCTGTGTCAGTTTCTAGAATACTCACACTGTCCCAGTCTCGCCCTGCAGCCCTGCATCAGTCCCCAAATTTATACGGCGCCCCTCGTTCTCCACACAGACCGGTGTCAGACCACAGAATAATCCCAGTGCCCCACTTTCTCCTCACAGGTCCTAAAATACACCCATAGCTCCACTCTCTCTACAAGGACACATGTCAGTCCCCAAACCGCTCCCCCTTCTGCACACTCTCTCAGGAGGCCTGCTTTCTACAGCAAAAAACTCCCACTTCCCACTCTCACCTCACAGATCAGTGCCAGTGCAATGTACACACACTGCCTCACTCTCTCCCCACAGCCCCGTGTCGGTCCCCAAAATACTCCTAATTCGCACTCTCACCCCACAGACCCGTTCCAGCCCTGAAAATAATTCCACTGCCCAACCTTCTTGTTCGAGACCTCTGTCAGAAAGCAAACACTCCCACTTCCCACTCTCTTCCCACAGAACTCTGTTAATGCCCAAACTAATGTCAGTGACAAATTCTCTATCCACAGATCTGTGTCAGTCCCCAAAGTACTCCCACTGCCTCACTCTCTCCCAGGACCTGTGTCATATAACCATATAACATATGACAATTACAGCACCGAAACACGCCATCTTGGCCCTTCTAGTCCGTGCCGAACGCTTACTCTCACCTAGTCCCACCGACCCGCACTCAGCCCATAACCCTCCATTCCTTTCTTTTTCATATACCAATTTAAATTGTAAATGCCAATACCGAACCTGCCTCTGCCACCATTACTGGACGTTTGTTCCACACAGCTACCACTCCCTGAGTAAAGAAATTCCTCCTCGTGTTACCCTTAAACTTTTGCCCCCTAACTCTCAAATCATGTCCTCTTATTTGAATCTCCCAAACTCTCAATGGAAAAAGCCTATCCATGTCAACACTATCTAACCCATCAACCTTCTACGCTGCAAATAATTTCCCTCTAAATTAGGCGCTGAAACCCAGGCAACATTCTAGTCTATCTTCTCTGTACTCTCTCTATTTTTTTTTTATCTCTTTCCTGTAATTCGGTGACCAGAACTGTACACAATACTCCAAATTCGGTCTTACCAATGATTTGTACAATTTCAACATTTCCTCCTCTACACCATGCCCTGATTTATCAAAGCCAGCATACCAAAAGCTTTCTTCACCACCCTATACACATGAGATTCCACCTTCAGAGAACTATGCACCATTATTCCTTGATCACTCTATTCTACTGCATTCTTCAATGTCTTACCATTTACCATGTATGTCCTATTTGGATTATTCCTACCAAAATGTAGCACCTCAAATTTAACAGCATTAATCTCCATCTTGCCATCGTTCATCCCCCTCTTCTGACTGGCCTAAATCTCTCTGCAGGGGTTGATAACCCACTTCATTATCCACAACGCCACCCAAACTAATCATGTGGCCGACTCTCTTATCAGAAACCTGGATGACCCGAAATCTCACCCCATTTTGCATTTTCCAATCCAGTATGATCTGCCTTGGTCGTCGACGGCTTTGTTAATAAAAATCTGTGAAATAAAATTATTATCAATAAGGATAAATCGAGCACGAATTAGGTCAATCTGACACCGAGAGTGTGTGATGGGACGGTGCGGAGGGAGATTCACTCTGTGTCTGACCCCGGGAGTGTGTGATGGGACGGTGTGGTGGGAGATTCACTCTGTCCCTGACCCCGGGAGTGTGTGATGGGACGGTGTGGAGGGAGATTCACTCTGTGTCTGACCCCAGGAATGTGTAATGGAACGGTGTGGAGAGAGATTCACTCTATCTCTGACCCTGGTAGTGTGTGATGGGACGGTCTGGAGGGAGCTTCACTCTGTGTCTGACCCCGGGAATGTGTGATGGGACGGTGTGGAGGGAGATTCACAGCTCCCTCCACTTCGTCCTATCACACACTCCTGGGGTCAGACACAGATGGATCTCCCTCCACGCCGTCCCATCACACAATCCCCGTTTCAGACATAGAGTGTGATTGTCTCCACACCGTCATGCCACACACTCCCGTGGTCAGAAGAAGAGTGAATCTCCCTCCTCATCGCCCCATCACACACTCCCGGGGTCAGAAACAGAGTGTATCTCCCTCCACACCGTCCCATCACACACTCCCGGGGTCAGATACAGAGTGAATTTCCCTCCACACCGTCCCATCACACACTCCCGGGGTCAGAAACAGAGTGAATCTCTCTCCACACCGTCCCATCAGACACTCCCGGGGTCAGAAACAGAGTGAATTTCCCTCCACACCGTCCCATCACACACTCCCGGGGTCAGACACAGAGGGTAAGTGTCTCCACACCGTCCTGTCACACACTCCCGGGGTCAGACATAGAGTGAATCTCTCTCCACCCCGTCTCATCACACACTCCCTTTGTCAGAGACAGAGTGAATCTCCCACCACCCCGTACCATCAAACACTCCTGGGTCAGACACAGCGTGAAGATCCCTCCACACCGTCCCATTACACATCCCGGGGTCAGACACAGAGTGAAAGTGCCTCCACAGTGTCGCGTCACACACTCCTGAAGTTAGACACTGGGTGACGCTTTCTCCGGACCGTCCTATCGCACATACCCGGGTTCAGACACAAATTGAATCTTACTCCCCTTGGGTCCCTTTAGAAACTCCCATGTTTAGAATCTCCTTCCCTATCACCAATCCCCAGAACTCCGCCGCTCCTGTAGTCTTGTATTGTGAGTCCGGCTTGGAGAATTCACGTGTGTTTGTATTCAGAAGATGTGCAGGGAACAGGAGTGAATTAGAAGAGGGGTGTTTTAGGTTGGAGGACTGGCGTGGTGGTGAGATATCAGTCACTGGGATGATGTTTTATCGAACCAAACGATCGGCCTGTTCACACAGAACAGGGCAAGAGGCTCAGAACCGAGAGATCGATATCCGGTGGAAGGGGGCTTGGTAGTGTCACACCAGACGTCATACCACCCCCTTTCTCCACAAAATTCCATTTAGACAGAGAGAGAGGGAGGCGTGCAGAGGAGGAAGAGGGTTTATGGAACCGTGGAGGACCTGCAGGTGATGGAGCAAGTCAGGGAGACAGCGTGAGGAGTTGGGGAAGGAGGAGATAATGGAAATGGCATGGAGTGTAGGGGACTGAGTGTTGATGGAGGCAAGGTGCGTAGAAGAAGATGGCGGTGGCGGAAATGGGGAGGGCTGCAGAGGAAGTGGCGGATGACGGTGACGAGGATGGTCGGCTGGGAAGGAGGGTTGATGACGAACAGGAGACGGATAACTCAATGAACCAGGAACACCTTCTTCCCTCCGCCAGCATATTCTTGAACGCACCAGCACCACCTCCACATTTTTGTGGCATTTATTAGCTTTTTGCACTTGACATTAATTTTACATATTTGTGCCCTACTGATCGTTGAAAAGAAGAAATCTCAGTGGTCTAAGTCACAGATAATAAAACAGACCGTGAATCCGGTAGAAAAGATGCGATACAGGTGGACAGGACATTTGACACGCTGGCCTTCATCAGTCAGGACACTGAGTACGGGGGTCGGAGGTCACGTTGCAGTTGCAGATGACGTCGGTCAGGCCGCACTTGGAGTATGGAGATTCAGTTCTGCTTGCCTTGCTCTAAGAAAAATCTCAACGAACTAGAAAGATTGCAGAGGGAGATTTCCGAGGATGCTGCCGGGACAGGAGGGACTGTGTTATGGAGCGATGTTGGGAATTCTGAGGCTTTTTTCGGTGACCTTACAGAGGTGTAGAAAACCACGAGGGACACAGATAAGGGGAATGAGTGCACTCTATTTTCCCAGGACTGATTGTATCGAGAACATTAACGCACATGATTGAGGAGAGAGTAAGCTAAAGACAGAAGCGGGGAGCGAGTTGTGTTAGGTAAAAGGGGACACAGTGGAATGGGGAGAGTCGTTAGAGACGGAGTAGAGAATCGAGGGAAAGACCGGAATAGAAGGGGGGAATTGGGGGATGAGGATGCAAGAAAGCGGGGTGAGGAAAATGGGGATGAAACTGAGGAAGCGGGAGTGGAGAGGGATGAGAGGGAGACTTTACAGGGACGAGGGTAAAGAGAGGGCAAGATGTTTGAGTAAGATTGCGATAGAAGGAAAGAGGAGAATAGGGTAAGGGTGAGGGGCAGCGGCGCGGAAGGGGTAGTGCGAGTGGTTAAGAGAAATGGAGGAGAAAGACGGTTTTCTCATTATATTCAAGTCGGTCCCCACTGGTTGTTGACAGAGATCCTGGATCTTTACAGAGATATCCGGGCACAATTGTGCAGATTTCTCACAGATGAAGCGCGCACGAACCTGATCGCAAGGTTTAAGCTCCAGTGTAATATGTACATACAGCGCATTCGGGGTCTCCACCGCTCAGCCGGAACATGACATTCGAAGCCACTTTCCTGTCAAAGAAGGGGTAAACAATTTCAACGCACCTCCAGCAGTTAGTCCCCAAAACCAATGAAACCCTCCCTCGCCATTTGAGTGCTGTTGGGGGGCGGAGGAACAACCTGCTTGGGAGAAACGACAGTGGCTGTGCCACCGGCACAGATTCTGGCCTTGGAGCTCAGAAGGGTAGGGAAAGGAAGAGGAGGGAAGAGGTAATAGGGGACTCGATAGTTAGGTGGTCAGACAGGCGATTCTGTGGACGCCACTGGACCTATGGCACCCCAACATCTCCCACACCCCCACTTTCCCAGCACAGCCCTGCGTCAGTCACCACAGTAATCCATTGCCCCACTCTCTACCCACAGATCGGTGTCAGTGCCCAGAATAATAACAGTACCCAACCTTCTCCTCACAGGTCCATGTCAGTCCCCAAATTATTCCCACAGCGCCAGGGTCTTCCAACGCCCCATGTCAATCCTCAAAATGCTGCCACTTTCTTTACTGTCTCACCACAGGCCTGTGTTTTCTGCCTAAGTACTCACACTCACCACTCCCACCCCCACAGATCAGTGTCAGTCCTAACTGCACCCACTGCCTGACTCTCTCCCCACAGCCCCGTGCCGGTCGCCGAAATAATCCTACTGCCCAACCCTCTTCTTAGAGACCTGTGTCAACCACCAAAACATCTTCCGCTTCCCATTGCTCTCCCCACGGACGTGTCTCAGTCCCCAGAGTACTCCCACTGAACCATTCTCTCCCCACAGATCTGTGTCTGTCCCCCACAAGTACACCCCCTCCCTCATTCTCTCCCCACAGACATGTGCCAAGCCCCAAAGTGCTCCCACTGCCTCACTCTCTCCCAAAACCTGGGTCAGATCCCAAAGAGATCCATAGCTCCACTCTCTCCCTACGGCCCCGTGCTAGTCCCCAAAATACTTGCGCTTCCCACTCTCACCCCAAAATAATCTCAATGCCTCGCCTTCTCCCGAAAGGTCTGTGTCAACCACCAAAAGACTCCGACATCGCACTCTCATCTCCCCACAGCCCAGGTCAGTTCCCACATTTGAAGAAGGGAAGTCTGAGGGTCAGAACGGGAGTGCGGCGGGAGCCATTTTGATTTTTTTTCTTCTTCAGATCGGAGGTAAGAGAAGCGGGACTGCGCAGGCGTGTGACGTCGGTCAGTGAAGCGGGGAAGATTTTAAAAGGAACAAAGCCTCAGCGAGCAGCGTCGTTTTGCGGAAAGCGGAGTGAGCCGGGAGCAGAGTGAAGGCTTTAAGGGCTTTGGCTCAACAGGGTTAGGCGGAAACCGGCGAGGCATGGTAGGTTTAGTTTTTAATTTTTCCTGTTATTCGAGGAAAGGGGGAATTATGAGTGTGAGGGCAGCTTGTTGTTCTCGGTGTCGGATGTGGGAGCTCCTGGAGTCTCCTAGCTTCCCCGGACGTCCACATCCTGCGCCAGTGAGCGGAGCTGCAGCTCTAAGGGACGATGTTAGGGAACTGGAGCTACAGCTCGATGAACTTCGTCTTGTCAGGGAGAGGGAGGAGATGACAGAGATGAGTTACAGGCAGTTGGTCACACCAGGGCCACGGGGGTGGGTCACGGTTAGGAGAAGGAATGGAAAGAGTCAGGTACTAGAGAGTACCCCTGCGCTGTACCCCTTGAAAATACGTACTGTTTTTAGTTCTGTGAGGGGGAGGCGAAAACCTACCTGGGCGAAACGACAGTGGCCGTGCCTCCGGCACAGAGTCCGGCCCTGTAGGTCATAAGGGTAGGGGAAGGAACAGGAAGGCAGTAGTAATTGGGGACTCGATATTTAAGGGATCAGATAGGCGATTCTGTGGACGCAGTCAGGAGACCCGGATGGTAGTTTGCCTCCCTGATGCCAGGGTCCGGGATGTTTCTGCGGTGGTTACGCAGGATAAATTAGAGGGCTCGTCTAGGGAGACTACTTGGGTGAATATGAGGAATGGGAAAGGTTTAGAAACAATTACACACCACCTAATGTGGAACGAGAATTGGAGGAACAAATTTGTCAGGAGATAGCAGCTATCTGTAGTAAGCATAAGGTTGTTATTCTGGGAGATTTTAATTTTCCACACGTAGACTGTGAAGCTCATTCTGTAAAAGGGCTGATGCTTTGGAGTTTGTAAAATGTGTACAGGATATTTTTTTGGCTGCAAAACATAGAAGTACCAACTAGAGAAGTGACAATGTTGGATCTCCTGTTATGGAATGAGATAGGTCCGGTGACGGAGCAGATTGAAGGAGCAGATTTGTAAGGAGACAGAAAATATTTGTAGTAAGCACGGGGTTGAGATAATGGGAGATTTAAATTTTTCACACATAGACTGGGAAGGCCATACTGTCAAAGGGATGGATGGTTTGGAAAATGTGTGCCGGGTAGTCTTTTTGCAGCAATACATAGAGGTATCAACTAGAGAAGGGACAGTGTTGGAACTTCCGTTAGGGAATGAGATAGGTCCGGTGACGGATGTATGTGCTGGGGAGCATAGGGAAGGGACAAGTTGGATCTCCCGTTCGGGAATGAGATAGGTCCGGTGACGGATGTATGTGTTGGGGAGCACTTCGTTTTCAGTGATCACAATGCCAGTAATTCCAATATAATTATGGAGAAGGATAGGACTGGACCGAGGGTTGAGATTTTTGATTGGAGAAAGGCTAACTTTGACGAGATGCGAATGGATTTATAAGGGGTGGGTTGGAACAATTGTAATACAGAAATGGAGGTCATTTAAAGTTGAAATTTTGAGGGTACAGAATCTTTATCTTCCTGTTAGGTTGAAAGAAAAGGTTAAAATTTTGAGAGAGCTATAGTTTTCAAGGGATATTGGAAACTTGGTTCGGAAAAAGAGAGAGATCTACAATAAATATAGGCAACCTGGAATAAATGAGGTGCTCGAGGAATATAAAGAATGTAAAAAGAAGCTTAAGAAAGAAATTAGAAAAGCTAAAGGAAGATGTGAGGTTGCTTTGGCAAGTAATTTGAAAATAAATACAAAGGGTTTCGACAGTTATATTAAAAGAGAAAGGATAGTTAAGGATGAAGTTCGTCCCTTAGAGAATCAGAGTGGACAGCCATGTGTGGAGCCAAAAGAAATGTGGGAGAATTTGAACAATTTCTTTTCATCGGTATTCACTAAGGTGAAGGATATTGAATTGTGAAAGGTAAGGGAAACAAGTAGGGTACTGATGGAAACTATGATGACTAAAGAAGAGGAAGTACTAGAGATTTTAAAGAATATAAAAGTGGATACGTTTCCGGATCCTGACAGGATTTCCCTAGGACCTTGAGGGAAGTTATTGTTGAAATTGCAGGGGCTCTGACAGAAATATTTCAAATGTCATTAGAAACGGGGATGGTGCGGAGGATTGGCGTATTGCGCATGTGGTTCCATTGTTTAAAAATGAATCTTGGATAAACCTAGCAATTATCGGCCTGCAAGTTTGACGTCAGTGGTGGGTAAATTAATGGGAAATATTCTTAGAGATGGTATATACAATTA